>NC_052950.1:39912249-40212249 GCF_013358895.1 Oreochromis aureus | reverse complement strand
CGATGACATAATCGCACTTAAAATGCGTACTTCAAGCGTGCATACCCTGAATTGGGACACAGCCATAGAAAAACTTCGAAATGCGACATGAACACACAGACTAAATTCACACAGGAGGTTATCAGGGGAAGTGGAGACACATGGAGAAACACGTGATTAGAATGAATATAACGACATCATAGGGAAGAGTAAAATTAAACACAGTGAACACAGAAAAACAAGACTTTCAAAATAAAACAGGAAACGTGGAAAGACATAGATATGACAACACAAGCTTGAGAATATGGAACACACAGACCTAAAACACATGACAGACTAGGCAAGAAATAAAAACCAAGGCCACAGATGATAGTAATGGCTAAACTAAAACTTAACTAGACCCTAAATAAGAATAACACAAGAATTTATAATCACAAACTTTACATAAGAAACTCAAAAATACAGAATACAATCAAAATGCTGGTTCAGAGACCCAGCCCCTGACAGGTATTCTGGATAAATCAGTTTTGTGACCCACAGATCTTTAGTTTCAAAGGCTGTCAGGGTTGAGATTATTGTGCCGGTCCAAGCCAAGAGTGGAACGTACAGACAAAGTAAGGACAGAATCAGAAGTTCTGTTAAAATCATCTAAAATCAGAATTTGGAGTAAAAACTGAGAATTAACTCTGCAAACAGTTTGGGTACAAACCCAAAGTTCACAGTAAAACTGAAAGGTTCAGTAAAAGCTGGAGTCCCTTTCAGATATTTTCTGTAAAAATCAGTAACCCTCCCTTTTCAAGCTAAAATATCTTGTATTAAGTAAAAAATCTGCCAATGAAACAAGTGAAAATTGTCTAGTTTTTTTTCTAGTTTTAAGATTTACTGTCTTGAAACAAGTTCCTTTAGCTTACTGAAATGTTGCCCTTTAGCTGATTCTGTCTTATTTTAAGTGTAATGAGATAATTTTGACTAGAAATAAGACAAATACTCTTGGTAAGATTTTGAGTTTTTGCAGTGTGGACCCAGAATGATTTTTCAGGTGTTCTTGTTGAATCCTTAGAACAAGGGTGTCGAACTCCAGGCCTCAAGGGCTGGTGTCCTGCAGGTTTTAGATATCACCCTGTTTCAACACACCTGATTCAAATGATAAGTTTATTACCAGGCTTCTGGAGAACTTCAAGACATGTTGGGGAAGTCATTTAGCCATTTAAACCAGCTGTGTTGGATCAAGGACACATTTAAAACCTGCAGGACACCGGCCCTCGAGGCCTGGAGTTTGACACCTGTGCCTTAGAATCACAGGGCAGGAGTTTGTGCTGATTGGTGGCTTTAAAGCAGGGGTGGGGAACTCCAGGCCTCATCAGCCAGTGTCCTGCAGGTTTTAGATGTGTCCTTGATCCAACACAGCTGATTTAAATGGCTAAATTACCTTCTCAACATGTCTTGAAGTTCTCCAGAGGCCTGGTAATGAACTAATGATCTGATTCATGTGTGTTGACCCAGGGTGAGATCTAAAACCTGCAGGACAACAGCCCTTGAGGCCTGGAGTCCCTCCCCCCGCTTTAACAAACAGAAGATCTGATCTGTAGGGAGCTGCACCTCCCTTCAGTAGGTCCTAGTAATCACCTGATGACATACTTTAAATTTACACACAACATCACATGCTTAAACTGTCCTGTCACATGACTCAGAGACTTTAGTCTGATTGAGGTGCTCGGTGCACCCCTACCTGTAATGTGAACAGATACACCTGAGCGCTGCTGGGTCATAAAGCCCCTATCACCCAGTGTAAATGACAAACAACTTCCTGTCACTGACTTCCTGTTTCTTAGTTGTTTCTTCCAGTGTGTGACCAGCTCACAGTAACTGGAATGATGGAATTCAGTGATTGATGGCATCCCTGATTTCACAGACTGTCAGTGAGTTCGGAGGGAAATCAGGTTCGTGTGTTTTTACATCAGACCAGTCAGACCAGTCCGTCTGCATGTTGCCCTGGTTACTAAGGTGTGTCTTAGTCAGCATTCACCTCTCAGTGTCTCTGACAATTCATTCAGCTACTGTCTCTCTGTCTGAGGATACTGTGAACTCTTAGGTATTTTTTCAGGTATTAACCTAAATTTAAACTGATTTTAGTCATTTTGTTACTTTACACTCTCACAAGGTTTAAAAGTGGTCTTCCATCCCAGAGCCCTGCCGGCCAACACGGACTACATCTTGTTGGAGTTTTACTCACGTCTGTGGGCCCAGTGTCTGGGAGTCACTGGTAAGCTTCCTTTTCTAAAAGAAATCAGTCAGAAATTTATGACTGCTCAAGCTAAGACAGTGCTGTGGTCTCCCTTTAGAGAAAAAGGTTTCCATCCTAGGCCTGTGAAATTAATGAACTGTTATTCCTGGGATTCAAAGAAAAAAAAAAGATACACCGGTGCTGCCATAGCCTCTCTCTGTTTCCCCATCTACAGTTCACTGGAATATGCTTCCACTCCCCTCTCCATCGGGGTGTGACACCTGTCTCTGCCTGATCCAAACCATCATGGAACTGCAAATATGGATCTCCATCTGCCAAGTTAGATATCAAGAATAGTGCATAGATTTGATAATTACAGTGGGTACTGTCACCAGTACCTCAACAGATGCAGAGTTGGACTCCATTAGTTGTGTTTTCCCACCTGTGGCTGTGGCTGCTCATCCTCAACACCTGCTTTCCTCTGCCTATAACTCAGACAGGCTGGGCTTTATAGGACCTTTAATGCTTTCTGGGATGGGAAACATGCTTTTGGTTTAGATGGGCTCCACTGAAACAAATCTGGGACTGCCATACTGTCCACTAACAAATCACGCAGTGTACACCATACCCAAAAGACTCCAGCAAGTATTTCTCCACAACTGCCCACACGTGTCAACCAATCCATCAGTGATTAGAAAAAAAAGTAGATCCTAGTTCCTATGATCTCACTTCCACTCTGAACACTGATACATGTTCAACTCTGATAATATTTTTGATATTCCTGTCCTAAGAACTAAAAGTCTGCTGTGTCATCCAATTTATGAAGTATTCACGTACAAACTAAATTTTTATTTCTACCTCCATACAGCCTGGTTAAGTTTGGTTTTCTTGGTGTTAGATGACTTCATAGTAAACTGGTTTTATAACTTGAAATGAGCTTGTGAGGTGAATGATGCGTGCAGGTTTGAGGCGCTGGGTTTTAAAGTAAAGTGTAAAACCCCTGATGTCTGTGCAGATATTGACCACCCTGCTAGGACTAGGTAAGCTTTTTATTTATCATCCATGGTTCTTTTGTGTGATTGAATCACTTAAGCTGGTGATTTTAGTGCCCATGTTGACAATCGTACTGACTCAGTCACTACCAGTTCCTCATGAAACTGAAGCCATGTGATTCAAAACAGCATTCTGTTGGGCCTACATGTAATCGTGGGCATACTTTGAACTTGGTGTTTACACGTGTCTTCAGTTTTAACTCCATAATTTTATATTTTATTATTTATTTCGACAGACAGGTACAGTATCAGAAAGTGTTAATCGTTATCTAAGAAAGCAACAGGCCTTTTAAGGTTACACAGAGCATCCACTTGTTTGTGTTGGACACTGAAATATGTTGATTAAAGTGGAATTACCGAAGAAAGTCAACATTTCAAAGCTGACGAGAGGCACCCAGAATGGCTAACTGAAGAATGGACAGTCCTGATGCCTAAGGATCTCCAGAGGGGACCAGTTCCATTCAACTACCAGCCAATAACTTTCTTAGCACAACATGGAAGCTCCTGTCGCATCATAGTGGTGAAGATGAACAGGCACATGGTTCAGTACATGACCAGGGCACAGAAAGGAAATGGCAGGAATATCAGAAGAGTGAAACACACCTGGATCCTGGAATGGAAAACATTCAGAAATTGTATCCGTTCTGTCACTAGTTAGCTATCATAAACTGATTAAAGTCTACAACTACTGACGCAAGATGGCACTGCGCATGTTCGACAAACTTTAACTATAAACACTTACTTCTCAAATCCAACTTCACAGACAGAGTTATATCTATGACAGGTTTTGGGAACAGGGATCCGTGGCGTAAATAAGCCTTTGTATATGTAGTGTTTCCTGTTCACCTTCTGCTTTCATCTGGAAAGCATCTGAACCAGACGGTGTTTCCGAAAAGGTGCTCAGGGCCAGTGCTGACCAGCTGTTACAGGTCTTCACATGAATTTTCTGTTGCTTCTTGACACAGGCTTTCATCCCAGCCTGCCTGCAGTCCACTTTACCCCCCAAAATAATCTGCCAACAGCCTCAATCACTTCTGCCCCATTGCACTTGCACCTATCATCACTAAGTGCCTGGAACGTCTGGTCCTAACCACCGAGGCCAACCTTCCTCGCTTTCTAGACCCCTGCCTGTTTGCCTATGGAGCAAATATGTTGACAGAGGACACAATAGTCATCATGCTTCATACCATGTGGAGCCATTTGGAACATCGAGGGAGCTACGTCAGAATGCTCTTCATCAACTTCAGGTTCATCTTCAACACAGCTATCCCCAACTGCAGAATAGAAAACGCTGAAAACGCTCTCTAAGACCATGCACGAACACTCGGGAATTGATAATCCGCTGGAGGGCTGGATGACTTCGGTCTTCGGACAGTGGAAAGGGTTTGTACTTTCAATTATGCTTTCATTGGTTGTGCTGGTGGGCATTTTGGTGACCTGTGGCTGTTGTCTCATTCCTTGTGCCCGAGCTCTGTTAGAAAAGGTGATTACGAAGGCGGTGGACTCGGGAGCAGAAGCCCACATGCCCATGATGCCCTTGATGGACATGGGAGTCGCTGTGTGGGACGAGGAGTGACGCACCTGAAAGTATGGTGACCTCTGGTCAGCCAGAGGTCAAAAGGGGGAATGAGGGGTCTGACAAAATGCTTTTGCCATTATGTAATCTGTAATTTCCACATAGTATGCTGATCAGTGTGATTTTCAATGATTAAACTGTAATAGAGACGAGCAAACATAGTGGCAGATCTGAGAGGAAAAACCCTTTGTTATGAAAATGATTTTAATCTTTTATACATGATTGCATTTGAGCTTATTAAAGAGCTGTGGCTCCTGGTCCAGTGAGGGTCAGAAACTCTTGGCAGGCGTTAATGATCAGCCAATACACGGTGAGGAGGACAGGAGCTCTGAAAGGAATCGCAATACACCTGCTTACATGACATACGCCTGGAGTTATTTTTATCTTTTATTACTTATATCCTTTAGAGCTAAGATTTAAGTTTTTATCATCTATCCCTTATAGCCTTTTGAGTAAGTTTTAAGTTTCATTTGAGGTTCATTTCAAGTAAGTTTCCTTCATGGTTTGAGTAGCATCATTTGAGTGTGACATTTAGTCTAGAAGTCACACATAGTTCAGCTGTGTACGAGCGCAGGCCTTGTGTCTGGCGAGGGCGAGAGGTGTGAGGTGAGCCGGGTGCAGGAGAGGTCATGACACGCACACAGCACTCACTCACACACACACACCTACACACACACACACAGTAGTAGACTCATTTTAGTAGGTAAGAAGTAAGATGTGTTTTGCTGTGATCGCAGATTGTGTCGGCGTATTGTCAGATGGTTACAGGAAGTGTACCAGATGTTCTGGGAGATAAGAATGCGTTCATGGTGCGACACCGGAATGGAGATGAGACGTAATGTTCTTTAAACTATGTTAAAAGTTAACGGAACATTTTGTGGTTTAGGTTGACGTAGGCTGTACTGTGTCTGCTTTGCAAAAGAGGGGGCTTTGTTGTCTTACCCCTATAAAACCTTTGTCTAATTATTGTAAGTTCAGTTCCATCACTGATTTTGCACAGTGTTGAACTCCGCGCGTGTAATTCAATAAATCTTCGCTTTGATCATACCTTCTGGACCAGAGTTGTTATTTGCTTGTGAGCCCTCCGTACTCCTTTCTCCAATTTTTGAATCCTAACAGTGCACACAGGGTCATGAGCAGACGTCCCATTGTACCTCGGCAGACCCGACAATGTTTGCACGAACACGCTTTGAAGCATTACGTTATGGACCACTTTTCACACATGGTTGGTTTACCCACACAGCCGGCTGTAGCTTTTCAACTTACAGCCCGACACACATCCTAAAAACAGCCGAGAGAGCACAGACTACGCCCGAGAGTCGTGATTGCAGATGCCGCTCAGGTGGGTCCACTTCTCCTGCAGCGGCACTGCAGACCACGCCCCACCACACACATCAAACACGTAAAATAAATATTTATGCACTTTTGCATTCACTTTTTGTTTTTTGTTATTTTTACACAGTGTTCTGAATGATGAACAATGGTCTACAGCCAATCTTGTGTATTATTATACAAACTTTCGTTGTAAGATTCAGATAACCATTTAATAAAAGCTAAATATTTTATATGAGAGTAAGAAAGAAAAGTATATCTTTGTGTCCACCTTTCCCTGTTAATGCCCTACCTGGCCCCCCGGCAAAAGCTTTGCTAGATCCGCCCCTGCACAGTTACCAGCTGTCAGCTACACAAAAAAGGAGCTTGGTGTTTATTTGTCTCTCAGAAACAGTTCATAACTTCCCTTCAACTCATTCATGTCACCTAAAGGGTAAACCTGTTTCTCCATCACCTGTTCAGCTCTGATGATTCAGTAAGGACATCTCCTGGTTTGGGCCAGCCGTTTTTACAGCTGTGGCTCCAGCAAACATCAGCTGATACTAGAAATTAAAAGCAAATGAATTCTAACAACAGCTGATCAAGCTTAAACGTGCAGCTGTTGTTTAGCGCGATAAACAAACAAGAGAGAAAAGCCGATCATTGATCAGTTTCATGACTGAAGTTTCAACAGGCGAGAGAATGACAGGGGAGGCTGTCATAAAGTTCAACATCGGTAACATCGGTAACTTAGCGTGCACAAAGCTGTATAGAAACTCCGTCGTGCTAGCTAGCACGCAGTACAAGTTATTGTAAGTGATTGAAAAAGTCAGCACAACGAAAATAAACTACACCTAAACTCGGTTTATATCTGACCCAAATAGAGTGCAGGTCATAACTTCTTACCTGAAATTCAGTTCACCTCACGCTCCTGCCTTCGCTTTCCCTGATCCACGATTGACCTCCGCGTTAGCAAACACCGGTCGATCGGCGGTAGCCTCACCGCCTTGTATGTCTTGTTCGCGGCATGTCCTTTCTGTCACACACCGGTGGATAGCTGCCCTCTGTTGTAGCTCCACCACCAAACAACTCAGTTATTTTTTCCACATCGACCAGCATCATCGGCCCATATAAACGAAAAATAAGTCCAGCTAAGACACAGACCCTTGCCGAGCGATCGGGCGATGAAACAAATTTTAGCCACCTCACTATCAGCCAAGCCTGGGTGGTTTTTCACGAAGGGTCGCTAGCGGCGCTAGCTAGCTAAGCTAACGGCGCTAGCTAGCTAGCCGGCTATCAGCAACACGTAAGAGAATTGTCGCTAATATGGGATGTCCTGATAAAACGAACAGATATTTGAAGTTTACACACCTGAAAATATCTTAAAAGTGTATTTTGTGACCTAGAAACACGAATAAAAGACATATAAAACGAAGTGGTGGCCGCCATTGTTTACTCTGCAGAGGCGTGCTATGAATTGTGGGATATGGAGTTTCCGCCCAAGCATAAACTTTTATGGCTGTACTACTCCGGGTATACCACTAGAGAGAGCCAACACACCACAAATCAAGTCTGTTTCTATGGGGCCAAAAGTAGAATCTTTCTCAGGAGCCTAGAAATTGGCCCAAATTTGCACTAAAATCTAAATATTTAAAAAACTATAAAAGTCATAAACACCAAAAGTCGTACCATACTAGTCCAGCTCCAGCCGCACAAAATTATCTAACATATGTAACCCTATTGTCAAAACTGTTCGGCAGAGGAGCGCGGGAATATTTTCACTAAAATATTATTATTTAAAAAACTATAATAGTCATAAACACCAAAAGTCATAGCACACCATTCCAGATCCAGCCGCACAAAATGAGGTAACATATATGAAGTTTGTCTCAAAACTGCGGGGCGAGTTTCGCTGCAAAATTTCAGGCGGAAACTGAAGAATAATAATAATAAGAATAATAATAAATCCGACGAATAGTAATATGTGTGCCTCTTGGCATAGGCACACATAATAATAAATCCGAGGAATAGTAATAAGTGTGCCTCTTGGCATAGGCACACTTAATAATAAATCCGAGGAATAGTAATAAGTATGCCTCTTGGCATAGGCACACTTAATAAACAAAAGGTTAAATTAAATTAGAGCTTATCTTTACTGTATTCAAACTGATAATAGCAAGGATAACAACCTGTAAACTGGTATTAACAATGAAACATAGTTTGGATGACGACCATGCCCAGAATGAGTAGAACGAATGAAAGCAGATAATTCACACGAAAACATATTAAATAAAATAGAGAGATGCATAAGTTATATTAAGGCTGTGTCATTGTTCAGCCAAGGAAAGTGTGTGAAAAGGAAAATGTCTCCAGCTTGGGAAAGGGTGAAACTGCAGATCACCCCCAGCCCTTGGTGGATACAAAATAAAATATAAGTGAAATATTATAATAAACTATTGTATATTAGTAGTATAGTAGTATATTGTAATATACTAATAAAATATTGTAATATACTATTGTTGTTATAAAAAAAACAATAATAACATTAATAATGACATAATATTAATAATAAGAGGCACCTTAGTCAGTTATGATGTGAGGTGGATAATTGTTAAAAGTAGTCTGCATCAAGCTTAAGGTTTGCTCAAACTCAGTATAATGATATATGAGATGAAGAAAATAAAGAAAATACCTAAACTAATCAGGTGCATAGAGACACTTGACCTGCTTGAAAACCTGTCATCCTAGGTGTGACATTGTTGAGATATAGAGCAATCCTATACTAACAGCTAATAAGCCAAACCCTGTATACAACAGCTAAAGCTACAGGATTGAGAAGCTAAATTAAATATGTGGACACTACCAAGCTAATGAGCAAGTTACACATTTTTTTTTTTTTATTTGTCTTTTAGAGCAGAAGCTGCATATTAAAGCTCACACATGCAGCTGTCTGTGAGCTCAGTTTTTTCCTCACACTTCTGCTTCGTTTCTGGCAGCAGCTTTTTCTTTTTGTGTTCTGACTCATGTGTGTAAAGCGTTCATGCCATCAGCAACTTGTTCTTTGTTTGTTTTTGTTTTGTTGGTTTGAAAAACAAATTTGTGATCATGGCTCTGGATCGCAGTGACACATAATGATTAGACATATGATTTACTAATGCCTAGTTTTACAGCTGTGAGCAATGCAAAGTTTTCTTTTGTTTTGTTTTTAAAACAAATCCTAACTTCAAAGTTTGAAATATGTAAGATGTGTGAGATGTGTAAATTCTTTGAAAAATAGGAATTACCTAAAATTCCATAAGTAAAAATGTAGTGTTGCATCTACAAAGAAAAACAGAAGAAGAAGCATTCAGTAACTTGAAACTAGCATTACAGATGAATATAGTTTAGCATTGCCTGACATTGTTTTAGGGCACACTCTGATCATCAGAGTACCCCACGCAGTGACTTCAATTTTAATCTAAGCCAATTTGTCTTACCTCACACATGCGAGACAACTCTCAAATGTTGGAATCTTATTGTCGCAATCACAGATTAGAATCGAGAAATGTTGTCAGTTGAACCCGAGCACACTTTTGGCCTCACCTGAAGAAGGTCATCCACACTGCTGTATGTAAAAATTAGATGAGGAGACAAAGCCACGTGGTGACATTTACAGCACACCACAAGCTGGTTTCACTGACGTTTTTGTAGATGGCTCAGCATCTAAAAATGGCCCAGGGTATGCGGTAACTACAACAGACAGAGTTGTAGAAGCGAAACAGTTGACATCCTGACACTCGCAGGCCAAGATATAAATATACGTATACACTGACAGTCAGTATGTTTTTTTCAGCAGTACATCACTTTGCAAAATTTGCCAGAACAGAGGAATGATTACATTTACTGGACACCCAGTACAACATGGAAGTCTTCTGAAGACACTATTAGAAGTAATAATATTGCCAAAACAGTTAGCAGTATATAAATGTGCTGCACATCAGAAAGATAATTCAGAAATAATTAAAGGCAATAACTTTGCAGATCAAGCAGCTAAGTTAGCCGCACAACAAACTGTAGACACATTAATGTCTGCATCCACCATGCAAATACCACTTGATGTACTTAAAGATGAACAAAAAGCAGCGCCAATCACAGAACAGAAGAAATTGTTAAAGTGTGGAGCACAACTAGAAGATGATCTAATGACTTGTGAGTGAAAACCAGTACTCCCTAAGTCCCTGCACAGAACATCAGCATTAGTGACCCATGGGGTGACCCATGTGTCATCAGGAGGGATCATTAATACACACTTTTATACTCTAAAATTGAAACTTCAGCAAAGGAATTTGTGAGGACATGCATGATCTGTCAAAAACACAATTCACAAGGCAATCTGAAGACAAAAAGAGGACATTTCCCCACACCACGTCATCCATTTCACACCATTCACATGGACTTCATTGAATTAAGTGAAAGTCAAGGCTCAAAATACGCTCTAGTGATTATAGACGTATTCTCAAAATGGCCAGAGATTTATCCAGTGAAAAAAGCAAATGCAATCTCAGCTGCAAAATGTCTATGTAATCATTTCATCCCAACATATGGCATCCCTACTCTGATAAAATCAGATAATGGGACACATTTTGTCAATGATGTGATTAGTAAAGTCTCTGAAGCACTAGGATTCAGCATAAGAAACCATTGTGCTTATCATCCACAAAGTGCAGGGTTAGTGGAGAGAACTAACGGTACCATAAAACAGAGACTCAGAAAATGCATGGAAGAAACAGGAAGACCATGGCCTGAATGCATAGGCCTAGTAAAAATGTGGATGAGATTAACACAAGGCTCTCAAAGACTTACACCATTTGAGGTTGTTCATGGTAGACCTTTCCCACTACCAGTGACAAGTGAACCTTTTGACAAATCTGTCAGAGAAACAACTCTGGCAGAATGGATGGCAAAACTACTAGAAAATACGGATATTGTTTTGAACAATAAACTGCCGTGCGACTCTTCTCCAGTCTCTTGCAGGTTGAAACCAGGCGACTGGGTCCTAATACGGGTGCTCCAGAGGAAAAATTGGAGCTTGCCCCGCTGGAAGGGCCCATACCAAGTGCTACTGACAACACCCACAGCCTGTAAAATTGCAGAGAGACCCTCCTGGATACATCGGAGCCACTGCAAAAAGGTTGAGGTCCTGGGAAGCACATTAGGGAAGCCTCACCTATGCTTGGTTGCTTCGGGGGTGAGGGGGGGAGGTGCTGATTGGGCCCCCGTCGGGTAAGCCCACACTCCAATCTCCATCCAATCAACTTTAGGGCAGCCAGGTGCAGGTGTGATGGACCTATGTGCAACCATGGGAAGTGGAACCCTCCTGGTTACCTTGACTACAAAGCTCACCCTTACAGGACCCCAGCTGATGCCAACAGCAGCTGAGCCACGAGGCAGACAGAGAAGATAGACGCACGACAACCTCCACCTAATGGACATGACACGAGACTACATCCATCCTTGGATGAAGAATGCCTGATACAGATACGTGTTTAACAGGACCACAGAGAAAGACTGTTACATCTGCTCGCACATGCCGAGCATATTAACACACCCAGCCATATATGGGAAACACCCTGGAACAAGTGCACTAATTCTGATCTCCTACCACACCTTCAGAATGACTTTTGTAAAGTGCACAATGACGTCAACATTATCATCCAAAAAGTTGTTGGACTTTTCCTGGTTTTATTTTGTTTTCTTTATTTGAGTTATTCCTTATTTAAAAGCTGTAATTTCACAGATGATAAGTTTGTCATTTACAGCATATGCAGATGCATCACAAACCAATGAAGATCATGAAGACTTATTTTCCTATTTGTTAGATGAAGATGAAGTGTAACTAATGATGTAGTAACTGAAAATGTGAAAGACAAGTAGTTACTTACTGATAACATGTACATTTCATTTCTCTTCTAAACAGGAGGAAATGTCAAAGGAAAATCATGTATTTGCATTATCAGCTACATGAAATGTGCTCTTTTAGGATCACTAAGCAAATGTCTACGTGACTTCTGACATGGATTCTTGTGTGATAAACAACTAACAGCTTCCTCTTTCTGTAAGAACATGCAGACTTAGAAAAGGGGAACCTCAGTTCTGAGTTCTTAGAATAACTCTGTTATCTTTGTACACACACACACACACACACACACACACACACACACAGAAAAGTATAAATAAAGGACGCAGACAGTCATGGGGTGCAGGTCTTGCGTTCCATGACTGCCCCTCGCAAGTGAAAGACAGCTGCAGTGTTTGTGTTTTCTAACTCGGGTGTCTCAGCTGAAGAACTGTGGGGTGATTTTAGAAATCCCCTGTCAATCACAAACACCAGATCAGCAGAAAACAAGAAAAAATCCACATCATGTCTCATAGAAAAGCTCTGATCGATTCATCTGAATGATGCTGCTCGAACTAAGCTGTTTTTATACTGTGGTGTTCTGAACTTTGGGCCTAAAACCTTCATCCAGAAGGAAGAAACACCGTGCAGGGATCAGTTATGATCTCCATGGATTCACTCGACTCCCTCCCTGCTGGTCCTCTTACAGCTGAGTGCAGCTCAAACTTTTCTGATTTATTATTGATAAAGAGTCTGAGATCATCAGACTTTGACCCCATGTTGGATCCAACTGGATATTAAAAGAACTCAAGATAACAACATAAATGCTGGGTTACAAAAGCATCAAAGGTTAAACCTGAAAATTGAATACATCTGTTTTAAACGTTGGTGTTTTCAGTTGTTACAGGTGTCTCTAAATCACAAAAGCTTTTAATCCATTTGTCCTTGTCATGGTCGTGGGTGGGTGGAGCCTATCTCAGCTACCACAGAGCAAGAGGTGTCAAGCTGGACAGGTCGCCAGCCTGACGCAGGGCTAACACAGAGAGACAGAGAACCCTTCACACCTATGGGCAAATTAGGCTACGTCCACACTAATGCATTTTTGTTTGAAAACGCATCGTTTTCTCTCATCGTTTTAGCCTCCCGTCCACACTGAGATGGCGCTTGTTGGGTCTGTCTAGCACAGGCCCAACGCTGGAATGAGACAATTTAACTACACAGCAAAAGCACTGAACTCCAAGTAGGCAAAGTTCGGTGGGCTACTCATGCATGAGGGAAGCCTGCCCAGAGCCAAGTGTTGTTCCACCCACTTGACCTCCGTCAGACTCTCAGCCAGGTTCCCTATAGCACTCCTTTTATTGTGGTTACATGAATATGCATAGGCTCATTAACATATAACATCTTACATAGGTATACATGTGAACAGAGAATACCTTGTCTGTGTGGGTGTCTTATTGAACAACAACCATGTTCTCAATGAATCCAAAAAACTCATTAATATCAAAGCTGAATGTTTTTGGAAGTAGTTTTTAGTTTGTTTTTAGTTTTAGCTATTTTAGGGGATATCTGTGTGTGCAGGTGACTATTACTGTGCATAATTATTAGGCAACTTAACAAAAACAAATATATACCCATTTCAATTATTTATTTTTACCAGTGAAACCAATATAACATCTCCACATTCACAAATATACATTTCTGACATTCAAAACAAAACAAAAACAAATCAGCGACCAATATAGCCACCTTTCTTTGCAAGGACACTCAAAAGCCTGCCATCCATGGATTCTGTCAGTGTTTTGATCTGTTCACCATCAACATTGCGTGCAGCAGCAACCACAGCCTCCCAGACACTGTTCAGAGAGGTGTACTGTTTTCCCTCCTTGGAAATCTCACATTTGATGATGGACCAAAGGTTCTCAATGGGGTTCAGATCAGGTGAACAAGGAGGCCATGTCATTAGTTTCTCTTCTTTTATACCCTTTCTTGCCAGCCACGCTGTGGAGTACTTGGACGCGTGTGATGGAGCATTGTCCTGCATGAAAATCATGTTTTTCTTGAAGGATGCAGACTTCTTCCTGTACCACTGCTTGAAGAAGGTGTCTTCCAGAAACTGGCAGTAGGACTGGGAGTTGAGCTTGACTCCATCCTCAACCCGAAAAGGCCCCACAAGCTCATCTTTGATGATACCAGCCCAAACCAGTACTCCACCTCCACCTTGCTGGCGTCTGAGTCAGACTGGAGCTCTCTGCCCTTTGCCAATCCAGCCACGGGCCCATCCATCTGGCCCATCAAGACTCACTCTCATTTCATCAGTCCATAAAACCTTAGAAAAATCAGTCTTGAGATATTTCTTGGCCCAGTCTTGACGTTTCAGCTTGTGTGTCTTGTTCAGTGGTGGTCGTCTTTCAGCCTTTCTTACCTTGGCCATGTCTCTGAGTATTGCACACCTTGCGCTTTTGGGCACTCCAGTGATGTTGCAGCTCTGAAACATGGCCAAACTGGTGGCAAGTGGCATCTTGGCAGCTGCACGCTTGACTTTTCTCAGTTCATGGGCAGTTATTTTGCGCCTTGGTTTTTCCACACGCTTCTTGCGACCCTGTTGACTATTTTGAATGAAACGCTTGATTGTTCGATGATCACGCTTCAGAAGCTTTGCAATTTTAAGACTGCTGCATCCCTCTGCAAGATATCTCACTATTTTTGACTTTTCTGAGCCTGTCAAGTCCTTCTTTTGACCCATTTTGCCAAAGGAAAGGAAGTTGCCTAATAATTATGCACACCTGATATAGGGTGTTGATGTCATTAGACCACACCCCTTCTCATTACAGAGATGCACATCACCTAATATGCTTAATTGGTAGTAGGCTTTCGAGCCTATACAGCTTGGAGTAAGACAACATGCATGAAGAGGATGATGTGGACAAAATACTCATTTGCCTAATAATTCTGCACTCCCTTTAAGACAAGGCACGGCCTCTCCCATGCTCCAAGAATGCCAGAGTGCTCTGGAATGCACACAAAGCCTTTTACAGCCTACTGAAGATCACACATCCTATCACTACACAATCGATTATACACCTCTACCAATCTACTACTGATTATAAAACTCTAAGCATATATGGGTAGATATTTCTAAGCATAAATGACAATCACAATACAAATCCAACAGCGCTTTCCTCAAGGAAAAACACACCATTTTGAAAACGCTCTCGAAAACACATACATTTCAAAACGCAGCGGTCCTGTCACAGTGTGGACACACGAAAACGCAGACTTTCTAAAACTATGACGTATTTTAGTAATGTGATGCAGTCATGTGACCAAATAAACAAAGATAGTGGAGTGCATTATACAGCGGTTGTTTTGATTGCTCTCAATTTTGACAGCCCTAAAAAAGATGAATATCAGTCTGTACATGCTGCAGACAGCTTTTCTTCAAATTCTTTAATTCTCACTCGCTTTTGCGCATGCGCAAGGACTGGAACGTAAGCGTTTTCATCCGTTTCAATGTGGACGCACAACTCTGTGAAAACGACTGAAAACGCTAGTTCACATGAAAACGCCGTTTTCAAATCTATCCGGGCTAGTGTGGACATAGCCTTAGATTCTCTATTTAGCCTAACACCTACCTGCATGTCTCTGGACTGTGGGAGGAGGCCCACAAGAACACGGGGAGAACATGCAAAATCCACACAGAACAACCTCGGCCATGATTCAATTCAATTCAATTCAATTTTATTTATATAGCGCCAAATCACAACAACACTCACCTCAAGGCGCTTTATATTGTACAGTAGATCGTACAAGATAGATACAGATACAGAGATACAGAGAAAAACCCAACAATCATATGACGCCCTATGACCAAGCACTTTGGTGACAGTGGGAAGGAAAAACTCCCTTTTAACAGGAAGAAGCCTCCAGCAGAACCAGGCTCAGTGAGGGGCGGGGCCATCTGCTGCGACCGGTTGGGGTGGGAGAAGGAAGACAGGACATGCTGTGGAAGAGAGACAGAGATTAATAACAGATATGATTCAGTGCAGAGAGGTCTATTAACACATAGTGAGAGAGAAAGGTGACTGGAAAGGAAAAACTCAATGCATCATGGGAATCCCCCGGCAGCCTGCTCCTATTGCAGTGTTGGTACAGGGCATTGAAGATGATAACTTAAACTTAGTTACAGCACTTTCAGAAAGACATCTACTGTGATAAAGTCTACTCTCCACTGCTGTGTAATCAATTATTGTAAATGTAAATGTTATCAGGAAATGATCAGACAGCAGAGGGTTTTCAGGAAACACTGTTAAATGTTCAGTTTCTATGCCATATGTTAAAACAAGATCTAGAGTGTGATTAAAGTGGTGGGTGGGTTCTTTTACAGTTTGAGAGAAGCCAATTGAGTCTAATAACAGATTAAATGCCATGTTGAGGCTGTCATTTTTAGCATCTACATGGATGTTAAAATCACGTCTTGATGCATTCTCAATCATCCAGAAAAGTAAATCTCCAAAAGTTGAATCTGTTCATCTGGACGTTTCTCCCACAAAACGCTACGTCCAGATGAACAGATTCAACTTTTGGAGATGTTAAAATCACCCACAATAATTATTTTATCTGAGCTGAGCACTAAATCAGATAAAAAGTCTGAGAAATCAGACAGAAACTCTGTGTAAGGCCCAGGTGGACGATAGATGATAACAAGTAAGACTGGTTTCTGAGTTTTACAGCTGGGGTGGACGAGGCTAAGCATCAGGCTTTCAAATGAATTAAAAGTCTGTCTGGGTCTTTGGTTGATTAATAGGCTGGTGTGAAAAATTGCTGCCACACACCGCCTCGGCCTGTGCTTGGGATTTCTGGTAGTTAGAATGACTCGGGGTGTTGATTCATTTAAACTAACATAATCATCCTGCTGCAACCAGGTTTCTGTAAGGCAGAGTAAATCGATTTGTTGATCAATTATTAAGTCATGTACTAACAGAGACTTGGAGGAGAGAGACCTAATATTTAATAATCCACATTTCACTGTTTTACTCTTTGGTTCAGATGTGGATACTGTATTGTTCTTTCTTTGTGATTTTTATGTTTAAGTTGTTTATTGCTGGTTTTGGTTTTGTTTTTGTCTGTTTGGGAGCTGACACAGTCTCAATGGAGATGGGTTTTTGGGGGGGGTAGCAGGAGGAGAGAAGCTGCAGAGAGGCGTGTAAGACTGCAACTCTGCAGTCTTGGTCCATGACCTTCTTTCAGTGAGGCAACAGTGCTAGTCACTGCGTCACCATCAAACTAATTGAGACAGAGCTTTCATGTGTCACAGTGATTAATGTCAGACTGTCAAATATGCTCAATGCAGGATGAAAAGCAGGAAAATGTAAAAAGTGTAAAAACTCAAAGTGAACACAGAGGAGACTGTTACTAAAACTAATAATACACATGACTATAAACATGGCCACAGCTGAGACTGGTATTATATCAAAGTAATGATCACCACAGGAGTAAGAAAACTACACAAAAATGTAAACATGAAAACCCTCAACGCTGAAAATGTGAGTTAAAGACTAATCGAAGCTGCAGTTCCCACTGTGGGGGGAGTAGGTCAGGACGGTCGGAGACAGGGGAAGAGATTGTTTGAGTGAATTGTTTGGTTTTGACTTTGGACTACGGATTTGGATCACAGACTTTGGAGGTTGGCATAAACTGGTGTGCGACTGGACTGGAATGGCAACACAGGTAGAGGATGATGAGGACATGGATTTAGGAGATTGGACACCGGTTCATAGTGGGAGAGGGGCGAGGAGAGGGAGAAGAGGAAGAGAGGATGGAAGTATGGTAGGAATTAAGGGCAGCAAATGAAGTTTGGAAGGGAATAGTTCGGATGACGGGATTGTAATTCAGAAAAGGATTGTCAGAGAAGAGTTTAAAATAATATTGAAATTTAGGCCGGAGGATGAAGGGGTGCAACTAAGCCCAATAGTTTTGTCAAGAGAGCTGAAAAAGAAGTTTGGAGAGGTAACATTAGCTAAAGTATTTAAAGATGGAAATTTGTTGTTAACTGTTAAGATGGAAGAACAGAAAAATAAAGTGTTAAATACTGAGAGTATCTGCAAAAAGACAGTGAGAGAGAGAAAGGTATTGGGGAGTTTAAAGTGGTGTAATCACAGGCATTCCAATAGAGGAAGATTTAATTCAATTCAATTCAATTCAATTTTATTTATATAGCGCCAAATCACAACAACAGTCACCTCAAGGCGCTTTATATTGTACAGTAGATCGTACAATAATAGATACAGAGAAAAACTCAACAATCATATGACCCCCTATGAGCAAGCACTTTGGCGACAGTGGGAAGGAAAAACTCCCTTTAACAGGAAGAAACCTCCGGCAGAACCAGGCTCAGGGAGGGCGGGCCATCTGCTGTGATTGGTTGGGGTGAGAGAAGGAAAACAGGATAAAGACATGCTGTGGAAGAGAGACAGAGATTAATAACAGATATGATTCGATGCAGAGAGGTCTATTAACACATAGTGAGTGAGAAAGGTGACTAGAAAGGAAAAACTCAATGCATCATGGAATCCCGGCAGCAGCCTACGTCTATTGCAGCATAACTAAGGGAGGATTCAGGGTCACCTGGTCCAGCCCTAACTATATGCTTTAGCAAAAGGAAAGTTTGAAGCCTAATCTTGAAAGTAGAGATAGTGTCTGTCTCCTGAATCCAAACTGGAAGCTGGTTCCACAGAAGAGGGGCCTGAAAACTGAAGGCTCTGCCTCCCAGTCTACTTTTAAATACTCTAGGAACAACAAGTAGGCCTGCAGTGTGAGAGCGAAGTGCTCTAATAGGGTGATATGGTACTACAAGGTCATTAAGATAAGATGGGGCCTGATTATTTAAGACCTTGTATACATTTATAACACCTGAGAGGAGGGGGAATATACGGCCTTACTGGAAAACTCATGCACCCTATCTTAATTCTCCCAGGAAGTACTGGTCCTTGGAATTCCAGCATTACAGTCACACTGTCAACTCTTTCCCCATTGACCATTCTCATCAGTCTTTTGATACTGCTGACCTCACTGCCAGAAATACAGGGTCTGATTTTTTCTAGACAAAAAACAAACTAAAAACCAGAAACAAACAACTTAAACATAAAAAATCAACAGTTTACAGTTTGCATGGGTGTGTGTGGTGGGGGGGAGTGGGGGAGTTGGTAGTGAGTTCAAGAGTCTGATGGCTTGTTGGAAAAAGCTATCTCACAGTCTGGAGGATCAGGCCCCGATGCTGCGATAGCCAGATGGGAGGAGGGAGAAAAGTCCATGTGAGGGGTGTGAGTGGTCAAGCATGATGCAGGAGGCCTTACTGATGCAGCGTTTGTGAAAGATGTCCTGTAGTATGGAGGACCACAAGAGCCACGCGCATCGAAATAAAAATCTCTGTGCTTTAATAATGAATTGTAGAATAAATTCTGCAATTGTAAATTCATTTTTGAATTCCAATTTAATAAACTGCATTTCAAAATCCTTTTTCCAATTGCATTTCAAAATCCTTTTTCCAATTGCACTTTAATAAACTGCATTTTAAAATCCTTTTTTCAGTTGCACTTTAATAAACTGCAGTTCAAAATCCTTTTTCCACTTGCAATTTAATAAACTGCAGTTCAAAATCCTTTTTCCACCTGCAATTTAATAAACTGCAGTTCAAAATCCTTTTTCCACCTGCAATTTAATAAACTGCAGTTCAAAATCCTTTTTCCACTTGCAATTTAATAAACTGCAGTTCAAAATCCTTTTTCCACTTGCAATTTAATAAACTGCAGTTCAAAATCCTTTTTCCCTTTCCTGTTCGCTCCGGGATTAGCTGCTGGATTAGCTCCTGGATTAGCTGCTGGATTAGCTCTTCGATTAACAACTTGCTGGAGGCTATTCAAATTAGCCACACCGTGGGGATGTAAGGAGCTCTCTGATTGGTTGGTCAGACACAGGCTGTCTGCCAGGCTGGATTTTTCTAGCTCATAGCTTCTCCCTGCTACAAAGCGTGTGTGCTTGTACAAAGGCCGTTCAGCGTCTTTACACTCGGCTCGACACGGATATGTGAAGAATGAAGGGACCCTGCAGCGAGACGGAGAGCCAACCTCTGACTGAGTGCCTGTCTACACAGTCTGACCACCTGTTGAAGGTAAGGTGCTAACGTGGCTAACGCTAGCATCACCGCACGTAGCCCGTTATTTTAAGATCATCTTAGCTAATGAAAGTTTTACGTCGCAGCTGTACGAGCTCGCTACGTGTTTTGTAAGCTGCTGTGCTCTTCACAAATAAAGCTGGAAGCAGCTCAGACTGTTAGAACCAGCACTGAGCCCTGTTACATTTTTACAGTGTTAGAGCAATGGCTGCAACCTACAGCCTTTAAACTAGCGATTACAATGCTGACAGTAAACTCGTCAGTCCAGATGTTACCACATTACTCTATGGTACTTGGAGTTAAAACAACTGAGACAGGTTGATTAAAATAACAGCTGTCAGTTCTCTCATTCCTTATATCAAGACTGGAGATCACACTACTGATTTCAGTTCATTTAATATGTGAGCGCACAGATTCATTCTCACCTGGACATAAATGATGATCAAAGGTTGTGTATATATGATGAATTCATCAAATCCCAGCCTCTAACACAGTGCGCTGAATCTTAGCTTTGAATGTCCAGTATATTCTAATCAGTGCAATTTAAGCATTCACTGAACCTATAGTATCTACACCTATGTGGCAAATGTGTGGTAAAGATACAGATAATGAAATTTAATTATTAATACAATATACATCATGAAAAATGAAAGCTGAAATTGATTCAGTTTAGTACTTTTCTCTGTATGCTCTGTGATTATAAAGGCCTTAAATTCTGTGATATATACTGTAAATGATTTTCACAGAGGTCTTAAAGTACTTAAATCACTGCTGATAGTCTGGTTGTTTACATTTTCACGTTTTTGTGTCTGTAGGGCTGTTTGATGACGATTTGGACTCCTCTGGGAGATGAGGACACACCCACATCTGTTCCATACTGCAGCCATTGATGGTGTTACAGCTCTGAGTCAGCTTTGGGCCATCAGATGCACACACTGGAAAACCAGCACCTGGACTTCATGCAGGAGAGACTGCCTCAGTGATGTAGGTTCATAACCGAGTTCAAACATTTCTGGCCTCTTATCACTTAGATTTTGAATGCATTTAAAGCAGGAACTGCACACTAGGGGTGGGTTTTAATAATCGATTCATCGATTAAAATCGATTCTGGCTTGATAACGTGAAATCGATTCATTAAAATCCTGAATCGATTTTTTAATATTAATTTATTTTGCCAGAAAAGCCAGAATCTCGAGTGAAACCTCACAAAATTTCAACAACCACCAAACAGCTAAGACAGTAAATGAGAGCAGGTACACGGATTCTGCACAGGGACGTAAACACACAGCGCGGACCCGCGGATCAGAATCAGTGAGATGTCGCCTTTCTCACCCGACGGGCGCTGCAGCTTTAAGCGTCTCTGCGCGCTCCCCACGGACGGCAATCACTTTCTGGCACAACAACTGCATGGACACGGTCGGTGCTGAAAGCCGACAGCTCCCTGATTCTGATATTTCGGCGGGTAGCACTTTGTGTTCACGCCCTTTTTGCGCTGATTCTAAAGCTGTTAGTTTTATCTCTCTCCAAACAATATTGACCGAACCAGCAGCAAAAGAAGATCCAAACTACGCTTCACGTAAACATCGTCATGAATTCCTCTGACTTTTACTGTTTTGCTTCACCCAAAACATCACCCTAAAATCACACTTCATGCACAGCTCTCTCTCTCTCTCTGTACTGTTTTCTGCATTATTCGCTTGGTTGTTACACACAGCTCTACTGTTGTTTACAGCGCTGTCGGCCGCTGTGTTTTTTTTTTTTTTTTTGTTTTTTTTTTTTTTACATTCTTCCGAAAAGAAAACTGAATTTCTGCCGTTCAATACTGAACAAATTTAAACTTTTAAAATTATGCAAAATACAAAACGCTTAGCCGTGTCTCTAATAAAACCACTGTAACGTCAGAGGTAACGTTCATATGTTGATTAATGGTTTTCTTTCGTTTTTGATGTACTGCAGAATATTTTATAAAATCCCAGGCCAGGAAAACCACCTTCATGTTTTTCTGTTTTATCTTCAGCTACTTTGACACAAAGGCATCTGCTGTGACGCTCACACCTTTGATAAAGTCTTGCGTGTGTCAGCTTCCTTTTATAGATACAAAAATATGTCAATGTACTGATCTGAATTATATTTCTGACTGTCAAAATTTCCCAGATTCAAATCGAATTTAATCGAATCGTGGATCGAATCGATTCGATCCACGATTCGATTAAATTCGATTTGAATCTGGGAAATTTTGACACTTAGAAATAAGTGATGATACCCAGCCCTACTGCACACCTGTCAAAAGTTTGGCAGCATGAGTACTGTAAAGTTTTGTAGGGTCCTTGTTAAAAATTCCACAAGCACCACACCACATTTGTCATATACAGTTCCATTTTGTACAGGACATTTTGAAATTTTATTCATATATATATATATATATATATATATATACAGTTAAGCCATAATTATTCATACCCCTGCCAAATTTTGACTTAAAGTTACTTTTATTCAACTAGCAAGTTATTTTGTGACTGGAAATGACACAGGCGTCTCCCAAAAGATAATAAGATGATGTACAAGACGCATCATTGTGGAAAAAAATATTTCACAGCTTTTATTTACATTTGAGCAAAAAGTATCATGTCCAGAATTATTCATACCCTTCACAAACTGTCACAGTCTCTGGGAAAATCCAAAGTTCCATACCATTCCAAATAGTCAAAGCTGTTCTAAAGCATCCTAATTACCCTGATTAATTGGGAATAGCTGTTTTAATCAACTCAACAGGTGAAAAACAGCAGCTCTCTGCAGGTGGTTTGTGGACAGTCATGGCTAAGACAAAGGAACTCAGTGAGGACCTGCGGCTGCGCATTGTGGCTGCTCACAAGTGAGGAAAGGGCTACAAGGCCATATCCAAATGTTTTCAAGTTCCAGTGGCTACAGTGCAAAATATTATTAAAAATACAAGATGTTCCGCACTGTGGGAAATCTCAGAGGACGTTGTCGGAAGCCAAAAGTGACACCTGTGCTGGCCAGGAGGATAGTGAGAGAGGTGAAAAAGAATCCAAGGATCACCACCAAGGCCATTCTGGTGAATCTGGGCTCTGCTGGTGGCAATGTCTCAAGGCAGACAGTCCAACGGACACTGCACACTGCTGGGTTCCACGGATGCAGACCAAGGAAAACGCCACTTCTCCAGGCATAAGGCATGCAAAAGCTCATTTGGCCTTTGCAAATGCTCATCTGGACAAAGAAGAAGATTTCTGGTCTTCAGTGTTATGGTCAGATGAAACAAAATTGAATTATTTGGTCACAATGATGTTGCCTTCATTTGGCATAAAAAGGAGAAGCCTTCAACCCACAGAACACCATCCCCACTGTCAAACATGGTGGTGGGAACCTAATGCTTTGGGGGTGTTTTTCAGCCAATGGACCAGGGAACCTAATCACAGTAAACAGCACCATGAAAAAGAGCAATACATGAAGATTCTCAACAACAACATCAGGCGGTCTGCAGAAAAACTTGGCCTTGGGAACCAGTGGACATTTCAGCATGACAATGACCCAAAACATACAGCAAAAGTGGTGAAGAAATGGTTAGCAGACACCAACATTAACGTTTTGCAGTGGCCTAGCCAGAGTCCTGACTTGAATCCAATTGAGAATCTGTGGAGGGAGCTAAAGATCAGGGTGATGGCAAGAAGACCCTCCAACCTGAAAGATTTGGAGCTCATTGCTAAAGATGAATGGGCAAAATGCCTGTGGAGACACGCAAAAAGCTGGTCTGCAATTATAGGAAGCGTTTGATTGCTGTAATAGCCAATAAAGGCATTTCTATTGATTATTGAGAAGGGTATGAATAATTCTGGACATGATACTTTTTGCTAAAATATAAATAAAACCTGAGAAATATTTTTTTCCACAATGATGCCTCTTGTACAGCGTCTTATTATCTTTTGGGAGACACCTGTGTCATTTCTGGTCAAAAAGAACTTGCTGGTTGAACAAAAGTAACTTTAAGTCAAAATTTGTCAGGGGTATGAATAATTATGGGCTTAACTGTATATATATATATATATATATGTATGTATGTGTGTGTGTGTGTGTGTGTATATATATATATATATATATATATATATATATATTCTAGTTATCCACTTGTCAGTATTTTTTGAGTAAATGGATGTCACTGATAAATCAGTGGTGATTCACCTGCAAATGTTTTAACAAACTTTGTTTTTGTAGAATTCATCAGCAGCTGTGGAGAGATGCATTTGAATATCTTCTGGTTCCACTCTTCCTTACCTGGAAGCTGAGTATTGCTGATTTCTGACAAGGACACAAACCTCAGTGCTTATCATGGGTGTTACATCCTCTGTGCAGCAATTCCAGAGAAAACAAGAGAGCAACGACCACTCATTAAGACCAGACAGAAATCTGTCCCTTTCTGGCAGCTGTGGAAACTTCCAATAAGAAAGTTTGCATTCTTAGAACAATGCTGGATCATGTGTGATGTGTCATCATATGAGGATATTACATTTTGACTTAATTCTGCTCAATTAAGTGTTTTGATCGTTGATCCAGTATGGCAGCTTTGTGTTGTGCTGCAAGTTAAAACCCATTGTCCTCATGAGCACAGCATCTAACAACTCTCCTTAAAAAAGTCGATTGACTTTAACTGGACACAGTGGTTTCCAGTGGGAGATACATTCATCAGTCACCCGTGACACTGGAGAAGTCACCTGGATGAGTGATAAATATATATAAAATATGTGTGTGTGTGTGTGTGTGTGTGATCTTTGTTTTCTCCAATTCACCAGGTCTGTAAAGTTCAGTATGACTGTGGTACATGATACAAAAGAATAAATACAGAAGAATAACAACTTTATGTGAATAACTTTACTCTTCTTAAAAATAACTCATAAAACAAGTAAATGTACAAATGTGTACAAGTTAGAGACTTCCTCAGTAAGTTTACACTCTTTTGGAGTGATTTTAATTGTGTGTTAAAGAAGAAAGAGATTAGAGGATGCAGAGTCCATCACTGAGGCAGTCTCTCCTGCATGAAGTCCAGGTGCTGGTTTTCCAGTGTGTGCATCTGATGGCCCAAAGCTGACTCAGAGCTGTAACACCATCAATGGCTGCAGTATGGAACAGATGTGGGTGTGTCCTCATCTCCCAGAGGAGTCCAAATCGTCATCAAACAGCCCTACAGACACAAAAACATGTGAAAATGTAAACAACCAGACTATCAGCAGTGATTTAAGTACTTTAAGACCTCTGTGAAAATCATTTACAGTATATATCACAGAATTTAAGGCCTTTATAATCACAGAGCATACAGAGAAAAGTACTAAACTGAATCAATTTCAGCTTTCATTTTTCATGATGTATATTGTATTAATAATTAAATTTCATTATCTGTATCTTTACCACACATTTGCCACATAGGTGTAGATACTATAGGTTCAGTGAATGCTTAAATTGCACTGATTAGAATATACTGGACATTCAAAGCTAAGATTCAGCGCACTGTGTTAGAGGCTGGGATTTGATGAATTCATCATATATACAACCTTTGATCATCATTTATGTCCAGGTGAGAATGAATCTGTGCACTCACATATTAAATGAACTGAAATCAGTAGTGTGATCTCCAGTCTTGATATAAGGAATGAGAGAACTGACAGCTGTTATTTTAATCAACCTGTCTCAGTTGTTTTAACTCCAAGTACCATAGAGTAATGTGGTAACATCTGGACTGACGAGTTTACTGTCAGCATTGTAATCGCTAGTTTAAAGGCTGTAGGTTGCAGCCATTGCTCTAACACTGTAAAAATGTAACAGGGCTCAGTGCTGGTTCTAACAGTCTGAGCTGCTTCCAGCTTTATTTGTGAAGAGCACAGCAGCTTACAAAACACGTAGCGAGCTCGTCGCAGCTGCGACGTAAAACTTTCATTAGCTAAGATGATCTTAAAATAACGGGGCTACGTGGCGGTGATGCTAGCGTTAGCCACGTTAGCACCTTACCTTCAACAGGTGGTCAGACTGTGTAGACAGGCACTCAGTCAGAGGTTGGCTCTCCGTCTCGCTGCAGGGTCCCTTCATTCTTCACATATCCGTGTCGAGCCGAGTGTAAATCCCGACGCTGAACGGCCTTTGTACAAGCACACACGCCTTCGTAGCAGGGAGAAGCTATGAGCTAGAAAAATCCAGCCTGGCAGACAGCCTGTGTCTGACCAACCAATCAGAGAGCTCCTTACATCCCACGGTGTGGCTAATTTGAATAGCCTCCAGCAAGTTGTTAATCGAAGAGCTAATCCAGCAGCTAATCCAGGAGCTAATCCAGCAGCTAATCCCGGAGCGAACAGGAAAGGGAAAAAGGATTTTGAACTGCAGTTTATTAAATTGCAAGTGGAAAAAGGATTTTGAACTGCAGTTTATTAAATTGCAAGTGGAAAAAGGATTTTGAACTGCAGTTTATTAAATTGCAGGTGGAAAAAGGATTTTGACCTGCAGTTTATTAAATTGCAAGTGGAAAAAGGATTTTGAACTGCAGTTTATTAAATTGCAAGTGGAAAAAGGATTTTGAACTGCAGTTTATTAAATTGCAAGTGGAAAAAGGATTTTGAACTGCAGTTTATTAAATTGCAGGTGGAAAAAGGATTTTGAACTGCAGTTTATTAAATTGCAAGTGGAAAAAGGATTTTGAACTGAAGTTTATTAAAGTGCAACTGAAAAAAGGATTTTAAAATGCAGTTTATTAAAGTGCAATTGGAAAAAGGATTTTGAAATGCAATTGGAAAAAGGATTTTGAAATGCAGTTTATTAAATTGGAATTCAAAAATGAATTTACAATTGCAGAATTTATTCTACAATTCATTATTAAAGCACAGAGATTTTTATTTCGATGCGCGTGGCTCTTGTGGTCCTCCATACTGTAGCAGAGGGAGAGATGTTCTGCTGATCTTGGCAGCTGCTTTGACGATCCGATGTAGCTGGCTGAGGTTGCTGACTTTGCAGTTTTCCAAACCACACGGGGATGCAGCTGGTCAGAACGCTCTCTATGGTGCTCCTGTAGAACATGGTGGGACACTCCATGGTACCAGCGCATCATGGAGTGAAGGGAAATTGAATGGCAGACAGAATGGCAAAGGAAGCTACAAAGAGGCTGCTGGTGGATATGGATATCAGTAGGACAGAGATCAAGAGTAGAATACAGCATAAAATGAAAGAAAGGTGGCAAAAGCAATGGGAGGAAGAGAGTAAAGGGTGAAAAATCCAAAGGAAAACAGGCGAAATGAGAAGCAGAGGAAGGAACAGGGGAGAGGAGACGGTTATATCTCGTCTCAGATTTGGGTACACTGGTTTGAATAGCATGTTGTTTTTAATAGGAAAACGCCATACAGGAAGGTGTGACTGCAATAGAGAAGAAGAAACAACACAGCAAGTTTTAATGCATTGTCAGAAATATGATGCTGAAAGAAGACAACTGATCAGAAAGCTTGGCGATATGAAAGTGAACCTGGACTTGGTTGATTTATTTCACAAGCACTCTAGAAGTGAAAGTTATCAGGCCATATTTTTGTTTTTAAGTCAGACTCATTTGTTTGTGAGGATTTGAATAATTTGTTGGGGGGAGGGTTGTGTCATTTCGGTGCTCACTTCACACCAGTTGGTAGCGGTAATGCACCATTTTGCTGTTTGCCAACCGCCTATAAACAATATAAAGGAGAAGAAGAAGAGTTCCCGCTGTGGCCGCTGAGTTGGGGGCAGCACTGAGCTGCTGCAGAGGAAGCTACAGAGCAGCAGAAGAAGAGCAGCAGCAGAGTGTGTGCGGCCTGCCGTTCCGCTGTGTTTCGTTGTTTTTCCGAGTTTTCGGATTCATACTGAAGCTGTTCTCCGCTCACAGCTCTCCCCCCGGACTCCGCCGCTCTCAGGTACCTGAAGGCGCTCCGTGGCTCCTTCTGCCGGTCAAAGGGCCGTTAGCCTCTGCTAGCTGCTGTTAGCATGGAGCTAACGGCTCTCCGATCATAGATAAACAACAAGTTATTGATCACATTATTGATGAGGTTGTCGGTGCCTGTTAATGGTCAAGTTACTGATCCTCGGACGGGGCGTGGCTGTGTAATGAAGCGCAGTTTGCGCTGTTTTAGCGTGGGTACGGTGGCTGAGAGCAGTCTAACTCCATACGCTCTTTAAAGCCTTCAGAGTGAATTCGTGGTCACGTGATGCAGCTTCAAACATTTAAGCGGTGAATTCTTATCGATTGGAAATCGTTGATTATCCATCTGAGTCACTCTTCGCGCTTCAGTCTGAGTGGGCGGAGTCACTGTGACTACTTCCTGTCCGGGTACCAGCGGAAATAAACTGACGGTGGTTTGTTCGGACCAGCAGGGGGCGCTGTGGGAGATGGAGCCTCCCGCAGAAGGAAAGCAGCTCTTCCTGCTGGGATCTGCAGGAGAGGAGAGAAGGAAGGAGGTGGGCTGCCAGTGGGAGAGCCCCGAGGAGGACAGAAAGGAGGTGGGCTGTCAGAGCGAGGCGGCAGAGAGGAGGGACGCCGCCGTCCAGGTAGACCTGCTGAGTCAGCAGCTGAGCTGGAGACACTCAGGTGAGAGCGCAGCCCTGCAGGTGGAGGGAGGAAACTTTGGAAGAACTTAATGAAAAAAAAGATTTTATTTAAATGTTAGTTTTAAACTTTATTTAATATGTAAATTTAAAGCAAGTAGTACAACTATAATAAATAAAGTAATAGTGAAATGTAATAATAATGATATCTGTGAAGGTTCTCAGTCATCCAGGTCATCGTAGTCAAAGGAGTTTGCAAAGAAAAGCGTCTGGACTTCTTTAAGTTGCTTGAAGACGTTTCACCTCTCATCCGAGAAGCTTCTTCAGTTCTAAGGTCAAATGGCCGAGAGTCCCAGATTTAAACCCAGTGGGAGTATCCCCCTACACCACCGGGCAGAACATGTTCCCTCTAAGCCTGAAGGGAAAAAGAAGGAACACACACATGTAAAGGAAGCACTGAAAACATGCGGTTATCCGAACTGGGCGTTCATAAAGTCAGCAAAGAGGCACAGAAAAGAAGATCAGACACCAGCGAGGGAGGATAAGAAAGACAGACGCAACAACGTTGTCATCCCCTATGTAGCCGGTGTATCAGAGAAACTCAGGAGAGTTTTCTCCAAGCATGACATCCCAGTGTACTTCAGACCCAGCAACACACTCAGACAGAAACTGGTTCACCCGAAAGACAAAACTCCAAAACACAGACTTAACAACGTGGTGTATGCTGTACAGTGCAGCGAGGAATGCCCAGACCTCTACATTGGCGGGACCAAACAGCCACTTCACAAGCGCATGGCACAACATAGAAGAGCCACCTCCACAGGACAAGACTCAGCAGTCCATCTGCATCTTAAGGATAAAGGTCACTCTTTCAAGGATGCCAATGTTCACATTTTGGACAGAGAGGACAGATGGTTTGAAAGAGGAGTGAAAGAGGCCATTTATGTCCACTGTGAGCGACCATCTTTGAACAGAGGCGGAGGTTTACGACACCAACTGTCTGCCATCTATAATCCAGTTTTGAGTTCCCTCCCCAGACGCCTTAACGCCCACTCACATCCTGGGCCATCTGACCTCAGGAATTCACATGACAAGGTGGGGCCAGGTTTCACAATGAGCTCACCTGAAACCCTGGCTGATTAGGTCCTACACCCGCTTTCACACCTTGGCGCATGTGATTAGAGGATCACCCGGGGGTCCTTTGTCCCTCCTTGGGGGGACACTCCCACTGGGTTTAAATCTGGGACTCTCGGCCATTTGACCTTAGAACTGAAGAAGCTTCTCGGATGAGAGGTGAAACGTCTTCAAGCAACTTAAAGAAGTCCAGACGCTTTTCTTTGCAAACTCCTTTGACTAATAATAATGATAAACTTAAATGGAACATTAGTGTTATATAAACGGTAAACAGACTGGTTCTTCTACAGCGATCTCTGCTCTCACTCAAAGCACCGCGTCGTTCATACAAACACTTCTGTGCTTTTCTATCTAACAGTCCCACATTATTAACATTTTATAAATAAAATATGACATTTAAAAAATGTTAAAATAAATGTACCATAATAACAAAACCATGATCTGTGAAGGAGCTGGAAACGGTTCAGAGCTTTCCCTAAAAATCAAATCAAATCAGAGTCAGCTGATCATGACCTCACTTTGTTCTGTCTATACTGTATTTTTGTTGCTCGTTAAATAAAATAATGTTCCGGTTCTTTCTGAGGTTCACCTGAACTTTTCACCTGCTGCCATCTTTTGTTCTGAAGCCCGTTGGTTGTCAACTGTTGTCGTCATAGCGACGGGTCCAGTTGGGCGGTGCTTCCTGCTTGCTGGTGTGGGGGCCGGAGCTGGTTTGTCATGTTTGCACTTTGTGCAGGTCGCTGAGAGTCTCGGGTTTTTGCTGGTCAGCGAAGCTTCTCTGATGGATTTTGGCGGTTTGTTGTTTAAAGGTGTTTGATGCACTACTGAGGTCTGTTTCTCACTGACCTGGAAAAGGTGCACATCTGCAGGTTAATGCGGGCTTCCTACGACCCCGGGTGGAGCTGAGGTCGGAGAGCTTGTACGCCGTGCTGCTCACCCTGTTAGCAGTGGCTGTTTGGGCTCCTCCTCACCCATTGGTTGAGTATCTGTGAGCCGCTGACGGTCTCTCAGACGTCTAAGCGGTGGTGATGATGGTGATGGAGCGTCTCCGTCACGAGAAGCTCCTGGACTTATTTCCATCTTTACCTCATGGGCTACTTTTAAGGTGGAATTTTTAATTGGTCAGCTTTGATCGTTGCATCAGTGCTGATAGATCTGTTCTAATGATTGAACCAGCTTTAGACGTCAGGTTTATTTCAAATGGATAGAATAGAATGTCACAAATGTTTTTTAATTTTAAAGGATTTTAGTGTGCGACAGAATCAAATAATAGACATGCACATGAATATTGTAAACTCAAGCTCTTTTAATTTATGGGGAAAAGCATTTAAACTGCATTTCAATTCAAAACAGAGAAACCAAAATAATATTCCTGGATAAAATTGGAAGACTTAAACTAAAGTGTTACTTTGAGTACATTTTCAAAATAGTATTTTGCTGGCTCCTTTGTAGTGGCATCGTTACACTGTTCCTGCAGCAGGTCTGGTCCAAACCTCTTCTCACTCTCCCCTTGCAAGACACTCTAAATCAGTGGTCCACAGCTTTTTTTTTTTTGCTCCACGGACGGTTTAATGTCAGACATTATTTTCACGGACCGGCCTTTGAGGTGTCCCGAATGAATACAACAAAATAAAATGATACGAACAAGACATAAACTGTGGTATTTTGTAAATATAAAAATAAACACGAATTCACTGTGTACTTGTGTAACTTTATTAGCAGTGTCCTCCTGAAATGCTGAAGCTCAGTCACAAACCTGTAGTAGACAGTTCAAGAAAGTGATTCTTAATCTCCACAATGACTGTCAACTACAGAGCTTTTTGAAGAAACAGTAACAATAAGTAAAAAAAAATAGTTTTATTTACCTGCATGACTCAAGTACAGTGGCCAGCTTTTGGTGGTTTACCAGCTCTGATGGAGTTAAAATGACTAGCTTGTGCTTTTGTTTGTCTAAAGCACCAAAAACAGCCTCTTGAACTCCACCGTGTGGAAACATCCTGCATGAGTGTCTCTTTCTGTTGCTCCTGGTGTAGTTAGCAGGGCTGTCTGTAATGCATCTAATTTTGCTTTTCAGTGTCAAAAAGCTGAATTTTACTTGAAATAGTCTTTCAGGCAGTTGGAAAGTTGGATCACCTGACACAAACTGTAGCACCCCCTATCTTCTACCACTGATAGTGGTCTACAGTCCAGAGCAATCAATTTTGGGAGATAGTGAGATAGTAAGTCAACATTGGACAAACTAATTTTGGTCCTGAAGCCAGTCATTTCATCAAGTTTGGTCAGCTCCCACAGTTTCTGTGCTCACTGAAACATGTTTTGCATTTAGATGGTACCGTGAGGTTGAAGTGCTTCGGTGGGATCCAAACTCTTTTTTGCACAGTTTGCACAAAACCTCACTTTTATCAAAGCTTCCATCGGGTAGTCTTTGGAAATGAAATTTGCGTCTGATCAGTCCTGGCAATGTGCTTTCTTTGGATTCTTTGTAGCTTTGATTTGTGCATCACTGTAATTGGTATAAAAGGAAATCATGCACTGACAGTAGTTGGTTTGCTTGGAATGCAAAGTGCGATTAAATTAGTTAATTTGTTTTTTAAATTAATTAATCACAATTAACGCGTTAAAGTCCCACCCCTAATAAAATATTAGAAAAATAAACAGTGTTTCTGTTTCCAGTGTGGACTATTGCAGGTAAATTAAATATTGTACAGTGGTGATAGTCGTGTTTGTAGTCTGTGTATTACACAAATAAAACCGGGATTAACCCGTCAGTGATGATTCTGTCGGTCAGTTTGCATCACAGACTCAGATTCTGAGTCCTGGTCCTCGTCCCCCTCTGACGCCGGTCTTTGTGTGCAGGCTCATCTGCGATGCTGCTTCAGTGCATCGCCGTCCGACCTGACGGACCAGACGGGGGCGCTCTGCTGCAGCATTGCACCACCAACAGGACCAGAACCAGAATCATCCGCCCAGCCCCCAAACTCTCCGACGAACCCACCTCAGCCAAGTCCAGGACCCAGAGGAGGCGGTCGGTACCTCAAAGCTTCAACACTGACAAACAGAGTCGCCGCTGCCACCGCCACGAGTCATCTGACACTGACCAACAGGAGGAGGCCGAGGTCATGACAGTGGAGGAGGACGACACAGCCGACCCCACCTGGACTCCGTCTGAAGGAGGTGAGTCAGATTTTACTGACATTTAATATTTGTAGCTTAAAAATATTAAGCTTTTTATTTAGACTGGTTTAACTCTGGATTAACTCAACTTTAACTCGTCGTGAGGTTGTTTTTTACTCTTGTGTAAATCAGGATTAATCTGAGGTTATCCTTGGTTTAACGCTTTACTCTCGTGACCCTGCAGGTGTTGCGCTCCAGCCGCCACCCTCGGCTCCCGGAGCCGTGCGGCCGGGCTCCCAGGATGTGGCCGCTGTGAAGCTGGAGCTCGAAAGCACCGTGTGCGATGTATGCGGCAAAGTGATGAAGAACAAGTCGAGTCTGGCTCGCCACTCCTTCATCCACACGGGGAAGAAGCCGTTCGCCTGCCACCTGTGCGAGCTGCGCTTCAATCGCCGCGACAACCTGCAGCACCACCTGAATCGGCTGCACCCAGACGGCGTCGCCAAGCGGGAGAAACAGCGGCAGGTTCAGGCGTGGCTGTGCGCCGTCTGCGGCAAGACGTTCAGCTGCCGCTCGCGGCTCAAGACGCACGAGGTCATCCACTCGGGGGTGAAGCCGCACAGCTGCGACCTCTGCCCCAAGGCCTACATGAGGGCCAATGACCTGGAGCACCACAAGAAGGTCGTGCACGTGGACGGTGCCGCCGAGCCCCCGCGGCCGAGTTCGCTGCTCTGCGACTTCTGCGGCAAAGAGTTTAAGTGTAGGTCGCAGCTCGCCGTCCACTTCCAGACGCACACGGGTGAGCGGCCGCACCTCTGCGACATCTGCGGCCGCAAGTTCGCTCGCCAGTACCAGCTCAAACGCCACAAGGTCCTGGTCCACAGCAACCAAGTCAACGGAGAAGACAGCCCATCAGACGCCCCGTTCGCCTGCGGCGTGTGTGGGAAACGGCTCAAATCGGAGGCGCTGCTCACTGCTCACGCCCGCATCCACACGGGTGACAAGCCTCACCGCTGTGGCGTCTGCCTGCGCAGCTTCCAGCGTGCCGCCTGCCTCAAACAACACCAAGTCCGCGTGCACCTGCGGGTCAGGGCAGGCGACGCCGGCGCTGGCCACAGGAGGAGCACCGCCACCTCTGAGAAGGCGTTCCCGTGCCCTGTCTGCAGCAAGGTGTTCAAGTTTCGGTCGCTGCTGGCGAGCCACTCCACCATCCACAGCGACGCCCGGCCGTTCACCTGCGACTTCTGCAGCCGCCGCTTCCGCCGCCTCAGCCACCTGAAGAGGCACCGAGAGGTCGTCCATGCCAACGGGGCACGCCTGCCGCAGAGTTTCGTCTGCCACATCTGCGGCAAGGACAAGAAGTGTCGCTCGCAGCTCGCCAGGCACGTCATCATCCACACCGGGGAGCGCCCGTTTGCCTGCGACCTCTGCTCGGCCTGCTTCAACCGCCACGGCAACCTGCAGCAGCACAGGAAGCGCATGCACGGTGTCAGGACGCTGCCAGACGAGGAAGCCCCGCCCATTCTTTTTGATGACGACGCGGCTCTGACGTACAAACAGGAGGAGACGGTGGTGGACTGTGCAGCAGAGCTATCTGAGGATGACGTGGACACCGCACAGCAGCTGGATGCCACCTGACAGCAGTCACGGAGTTCTGCTGCACCCGAGCAGCTCTGCAGGGTTTGACGAACAGACGGAGCTCTGAGGGTCACATGATGTTCAAAGACAAGCAGAGGCAGCTGATTGGCTGGCGGGCTGGTCACAGATCAGCTGAGATTATGGTAGAAGGAGTTTGAATCAAACTTTATTTGTCTGTGTCTTGGTTTAATTAAAGATGGTTACATCACTGCTTCTGTGGTTTCTCAAGGTTCAGTCACATGATTTAGTTCATGTTAAAGGTGACCAATCGGTGTGAAGGAGGAGTGTAACTGTGTTATCTTTGGCAGTTTAAAGGGTCAGCTAAAGAAATGTTTGTGTGACTGCTGGGAGCAAAGAGTCGACAAAAACACCTTACACCTGGCTCTTTGCTCGGGTGTGCAGACACAACACTCATCCCTCGCGTTGGGAGCCTTTTAATGCTTGAATGATTGAGTTCAGATACATGTGACAATGTCAGGTACAAGGAATGGACATGAGTGAAAAAGGAGCCAATGTCCAAAGAAGACCTGTATAAAGGGATAAGGGGTGGCTCAAGACTTTCGCACAGTTTTGTCTCGTGTAAATAGAAACCTGCTCAGTCCAGCTGTGAGTAAACAGCTGTGCTGCACACAAACCAGTCAAACATCACCACTGATCATCTGCAGGTACAAATTTATTCACATAATCTCAGACAGTTTTACAGCTCAGTGATTGGTTCACAGCTCAGCTGTGTCTTGCAGCGGGCGCCATCCATCCAGCCTCAGTGACCGCTGAGCGTCAGCACATTCAGCTAAAATGGACTCAGCTGGACACTTTATTCTCCGACCAATCAGAACATGCAGAAACCCTCACATCAGGAAGCATCGACTCCAGCTGACCGAGGAGGCTGTGTCAGTTGTTATATCACAGAAATAAAGGTTCTAGAGGGTGGGGAACTCCAGGCCTCACAGTCTGGTGTCCTGCAGGTTTTAGATCTCACCCTGGGTGAACACACCTGAATCAAATGATAAGTTCATTACCAGGCCTCTGGAGAACTTCAGGACATATTGAGGAGGTCATTTAGCCATTTGAATCAGCTGACACATCTAAAACCTGTAGGACAGCTGCCCTGAAGCTGGACAGCCCTGGTTTAAAGTTAGATGCACAGCTACGGGCACATTGCAGACAGTTAGTGTTACACAGCAGCAGGTTCGAGAAGTCACCTGGCTCGGAGACTGAGGTCATTCAGCTGGTCTCACCTGTCCCAGGGTCAGGTTATCAGCACGTTCTCAGCAGCTCACGCCCTGAATCACGTCCTGCTAAAGCTAAATTATCTCACAACAGAATCAGTTGCCGCCACAGCGTAACACAAACATTGTTTACAGGAACATGTGGATCATAATAATAATAATAATAATGCATTGGATTTATATAGCGCTTTTCAAGGCACCCAAAGTGCTTTACAATGACATTATTCATTCACGCTCACATTCACACACTGGTGGAGGCAAGCTACGGTTGTAGCCACAGCTGCCCTGGGGCAGACTGACAGAAGCGAGGCTGCCATATTGCGCCATCGGCCCCTCTGGCCAACACCAGTAGGCGGTAGGGTAAAGTGTCTTGCCCAAGGACACAACGACCAGGACAGAGAGGCCGGGAATCGAACCGGCGACCTTCCGGTTACAGGTGCCCTTCCCAACCCCCTGAGCCACGGTTGCCAATTCAACTGAAATCACCGACATTACAATGAAAACACAGGGATGTGTGTGTGTGTGTGTGTGTGTGTGTGTGTGTGTGAGTGTGTGGGGGCACAGAGGCTCCTTCAGACACAGACCTGTGACGTGTTCTGAGCATTAGCACAAACATGAGACTCGTCTGGTTTCTGCACATGTTCAGCTTGTGTTCACGTCACGAGGTGAAGGAGCTGCAGCATCGGAGGCCTCATTAAACGGAAGCACAGAAGGGATGATATCCAAACACATCAGCCAATCTGGTATCAGGGTGAAAACGATCCGCCTCAGGCTCCGCCCCCAAACCACTATAGCCATAGAAATTCCTGCAGGGCTCTGATGAGTGTCCGTGTTTTAAACTGAAGCTGTCGATCAGCCAATCACATCGTCCTCAGCAGCACCGTCACACTGATTGACAGCTGTGTTTCTGATCCACAGGTCAGGTGTGTTTTGGCTTGAGGCGGAGTTTTAGGTGGCCCTCCTTAAACTCAGCAGTCGTTACACCTGGGAGTGCCACTTGCCCAATCATGACCATAAAAACTGCCAGAGGATGACGTGATTGGTCGAACCATCGGTCAGCGGCTGCATTCTCTGCTGCATTCATGGTTAATGTGGTGTTCAGTGGGTGGAGCCTGACACTGATCCAGGTGAGCTCATATTCAGGAAGAGAGCATTTTACAAACATGAGTATTTTCAGTTTTTGATCCCACACATCTGAAGTCTGAACAACCAATCAGTGATCTGAGGAAGCGATCCTCAGAGGGAATCATTCTGCTTTAAGCTCCACCCCCTTTTTATTGTCCTGAAAACTTTTAAAACCATCTAACTCTCCGCACTTATTAACTGTTTTGTTAACACCCACCGTCTCTGTGGAGCAGCTGCTTCATCAGCTCTCTGTGAAATCAGACGCACCCCTGCTGTGACTCCACCCCCCCCGAGGGACACTTGATTTACTCTCAGCTGCTCAGAGCTCCCCTCCTTCATTAACTTCACCCAATTTACTTTAATTAAATGTGGAGCATCTGGCTAACAGTAACAGCAGGAGGAGCAGGGAGGGAGGGAAGGAAAGGAGGAATCAAGGAGGACAAAGAAGAGGGGAGCAAAAAAGAAACGAGGAGGAAGTGGGGGAGGATTGAAGAAGAGCAAAGGGACGGTTGATAAAACGAGAGAAAGGAAACTGGAATAAGAAGTACAGAAGAAGAAGTCTCTGTGATGACATCGCCGCCTGTCCATAAACGCCCTGCGATGAAGATCATTGATTGGTTTGACCGTAGAGTGATGTCCTCCCTCTGCCCTGCTGACACTGTGCTGTGATGTCAGACCTCCATGCTGTCAGCTTTGGGTGACCTGGAAATCCACAGATTTGATTGGTCGCCGGGCGTCTTGGTTCGGGAATCACTGGGTGGAGAGAGAGATATGATGACATCGTCACTAGAACGGCCACTGTGATGTAAAGAGTTGAGTGAAAGTCACAGATTAACTGTCTCAAACTGGAAAGCAAAGAGGAGCCTAGGTTCAGTCTGTCCAGTCTGACCAACACATGCAGCAACCACCATCAGGGACTGATCAGTTACTCTGATCAGTGACCGGTGTTGGGTGTAACAATAGTAATATTGCATTTTTCAGTATCGCAGTAATGTCACATCTGCACAGACAGCATGAGCTAACGCTAAGCTAGCCAGACAGCAGGGGTGTCCAAATTCATGGGGTGCATCCTCCTGAGGCCGCATTTGTAGGCCGATTATGTCACAGCGACCCGACAAAGGATGTCCAGATTTGAAGACTCCTCCAAATGCATCCTCCTTTTCTCCAGATTTGAAGGATGGGTCAGGTGTGTCCTTCATGGCCCACCATATCCCAGAATTCAGCCAATTCCAGTTTACAACAATGCTACTAATTTTAATATTACCCTTATTACTCTTTCTGGGTCACAAAATAAACTTTAAACATATTTAAAGGTGAGAATGTAGCTGTGTAAACTTCAAATATCTGCTCAGTTTTGTTCCTGAGTAAATCAGTTTGGCTGAGATCAAAGTTATAGTTTTCACACAGCTGAATCAACATCAAACAGAAAACTGATTAAACAGAAGTGTGATATGGTGGAGAGTTTACTCCAGTGTCCTGTTATATTTTAGATAGCAAGGAGCAGACAGCCGAGTTTATTAAACTCCACCGAGACAGCAGTGACGCAAATCTGAAGGCTAGACCGTCCTATTTCACAGCCGTTCACTTCTGGCTTACCCGGCCTTCGGTGGACTCGGCGCACGTAGACCGCGAAGGCCGGGTCCTCAGGAGGATGCAGCCTCTGAATTTGGACACAGCTAGCATGTGATAACGCTAAGCTAGCCAAGAACCCAGACTGATGTTAAAGCTGAGTGTATGCAGAACCCAGTCCAGCAGCCAGAGCCTGAACTTCAACAGGTAACAAGCTGACGAGCAGTCAGGCTGTTTTTCTACCTGTTCATGTTCCTACAGTGTAATCACCATGACGACTGCTTTAAAGTCTCTTTGTGCTGGTTTTCATCTTTGCTTTGTGTTCATACATAAGAGCAAAGGTGGAAGATCACATGTGTGTCCTCATTATGGGATGTGTTGGTGTGTGGGGCTGTAGCCTCAGGTTTATGTTGTCAACTGTAATTATGAGACAGTTTCAGGTAATTTTTCAGAGTAATGACAAAGTAATGTCACGAGTATTATAATGAATTACTTTATCAGACACGTAATTAAGAACTGCAATTTTTTTTATGAAGGTAACAAGTAATATGTAATACATTACACATATCCCGTGTCACTTCACACCATACTTTCCTCCTCTGGAACAAAAAAAGGACTAAAACCTTATTTCAGAATACTCTGCTTCTTCATGTTCTGTGTGTTTGTTTCCATCATATTCATTAAAAGCTGCCCTCAGACAGGCTGACCTCCGTTTGGTTGTAACACACAGCCGTCCCTTTACGTGCTCTGAGTAAAAGCCGGGCTTCAGGTGTCATCTCGATCTGGGGCAAAGAATAAAATGCCACACAGTATCACCTGAAGAGGGAGCTCTGCTCAGCCTGCTGCAGGGAAAAAGTCGGAAATGTTCAGAATAATCCTTCTTTGTCTGACCCTCTGTCTGAAACAAGCTGCTTTAGCTCCTCCCCCTTTAAGCCCACTCTCTGATTAGAAAATATCTGGAAGCCTGCCGAGGGGCAGACTCTGGTTGTCATGAGCTTCGCAGCATTTACAGATCTACATTAGAGGCGCAATATTTATCACACCTAATCAGCTGCCTTTGACCTCTGACTCCATCAGGCTCCAACACTGAGCTCCATCCCTGAGCTGCAGGAGTTCCCTTTGGCAAACAGCTGCTTTGGTTCAGCTGAAGCTGTGGCAGGTCTGGAGTCAGCCAGCGCTGCCTCACTGCTTCTGATTCGACAGCTTTAAGGAGTGAGTGGTGAGGTCAGCTGACCCGGCTGGGCCGTGGAGGAAAGTGGGAACAGAAACAGCGAAAATACGCAAGTCAGCAGATTTTCTGCTGCTGTAGACTCCTGAACTGATGCCAGCAACACACACACACACACATGCTGGTCTTTCTATCACTGTGAGGACCCATACTGCATCTGATGACCAAACCTGACTCTTGCCTAAAAGCATCAGGTCTGAATATCCCCACCAAATGTCCCCTCAGAGTTAACACCTCCGCCTGCTGTAAATCAGCTCGTTAACCAGTTGACTCGTTACAATCACACAGGAAATGCTGCAGCTGCGGCAGCAGAGGAGCATGATGGGATTCATAGCCACTCTGCATGTCTTACCTTCTGCTGAGCATCTGAAAACAGCAGGTGGCAGAAGCCACCAGGATGAGCAGCAGCAGGGGGATGGTGGGGATGACAACGTACAGCAGCAGCATACCTGCAGAGACACACCAGACCACCTGAGCATCAGGTCACGAGCCCAGATCAGGTCAAAGGTCGCAGGTGTTCTTACCTGAAGCTCCGGCCATGGTGACCTGAGGTGGAACGTCTTCGTTGTCTGCAGGCTGTGTGGCCACGCCTCCACCTGCAGTCACTGCTGAGGACACAAGAACACACCTGTGCCTTAATACAGAGCTGCAGGTGAGTCCCACCTACGGCTCCACCTGCCTCTCTGATCTTATATGGACCTTGCTCCTTACCTGTATCCTGCCCACCAGGTGTGTCACCATGTTCTTTCACCAGATGGCTCTCTGAAAGAACCTGAGTGAGTGAAGCTGATTGGCTGACAGCACCTGGGCTGCTTATCTATGAGTGAAGCTGACTGGCTGATGGTACCTGGGTCGTATTTGCAGATGAAGTTGTGTTTCATGTTGCAGCGGTCGTCGTTCCATTGGTAGAGATAAGCCCCGCCCAGACCAGAAGGCGCAGTTGGCTGATGGTACATGACAACGCAGGCCTCGCCTCCACAGGACGGTTCGTCGAAGTACCAGTTCCTGCATCATCAGCACAGTTGGTTAAGCCCCACGCCCTTTAGTAAAATATGCCGGGGGTCACCTGACGCAGTTCTGACATCACGCTCACCTGAAGGAGGCCACGCTGCCGTCAGTCCACTGGTAGAGCTGTGGACAGGAAGTGAAGGCGTTGCTGAGCTCCGAGTGAGTCTGATCCGCTCCCTCCACCCGAGTCAGGCCGATCCAGAAGTCCCCGTCAGCTATGCCCCCGCCCCCTCCTGCCCCACCCACCGCACCTGAACGCAGCTCCTGGAAAAAAAAAACAAGGAGGAAGGGTCACAGAAAAAGGAGGGGAGGGGCCAGAGAGAACCAGGTGTGGGTCTCACCTGCAGCAGGTGCTCGATGTCTCGCTGCTCCGTCGAGCTCTCAATGCTGAGCAGCGCTCCTCCGTCCATCTCGCAGGCCTGACGCGCCTCGCTGAAGGCAACGCGGCTCGACACGTCGTGGAAGTATGCCATCTTATAGCAGGGATGCTCGGCCCCGCCCACACACACTGTCTGACCTGAGACATGGAGCCCCACCCACAGGAAGATGCATCAGAGCAGCACACACAGAGTGTATGTGTGTGTGTGCAACAGTGTGTTAATCACTGTTGCACACACACACATACACAGACACACTGAGCTCCTTTAAGTGATTAGCTGGAGTGTCTTCTGCACCATCATCACTTTACTGTTGAAACCACTAAAGAGCTCCATATATATCTGTCTGCTATCAGCCCACCCTCCACCCATCCCTCCACCCGTTCCTGCTGCCTGTGGTTCAGGTATTTTAGCTGCTCCTCTGATAAATCGAACAGATCTCTGAATCATCAGCTGGTCACATGACCCATTACCAACCTGCAAACCTTACACCAGAAACACCACCCAGTTGTAGGCCTGCAAATCTCACAGCGCCCCTCCTCTGTCCCCTGAAACTCCAACCTGCACTCTGCTTCACCCCCAGTGTATTTTTTACTTTGCTAAACCTTGAAAACATCGGCTTCAAGAACGCACATCAGAGCGTGTGCGAGCACGCCCGGCTGTGGGCGGCTGCCTCCCATCACCTCCTCCATCTGTCTGCTGCATCTGTTTTCTAACATCTGCAGGAGCTCCAGATGTTCACACGAAGCAGTCATAGTGAGTCTCGTCAGAAAATCAGCTAGGACTCAAACAGACAACAAATACGACACAAAGTGAAGTTTATTTTATCGAATCTGTTAAAGGCGTCTGAGCTGGTGGCCGCCTGTCATCATTGCTGTGAAGCCGATGGTTTGAATACTCGCAGTGGTTTGTGTGACTTGATCCTCACTTCGATCAGGTGTCACGTTTCACCCTGACAGAAGAACAAAGCTCTTTCATTTCTCTGATCACAGTCAGACGATGTTTGCACAGGTCAGAGCTTCTTTAATGTGATCGAAGCCACACACACATATATACACACACACACACACGTATACGTATAAAGACATGTATACACATACGTATAAACACACATACACACGTAGACACACATTTATACACACACGTTTACACACATAGACACACATATACAGACGTATACACAGATGTACACACATACGCGTATACAAAGACGTATACACACAGACGTGTACACACACACACACATCTTCCAGTTAAACAAGTGCTGCTGGTTTTCCTTCACAATGGAAAATACAAAGCGCAGCAGGATGAGCTGCTGCCTGCACCGCTGCACCACTGAGGTTTCTGTAACATGGAAACTTTTCACACCTCACAAGAGCCACACTGTTTAAAAAGTAATTGCATTACTGCAGTAACTCACCGCTCACCACCCGTGCTGCCTTCACCTGGACCACCCCAATTGCCACGACGACCCCGAGCATCAGTCGGTTAATCATCACGGTCCTCGAGCAGGTCATCTTTTTTTCCTTAAATCTAAAATTAAATCTACAAAATAAAAGTGTTTTTGTGGAGAGCTGTTCCAGAGAAGTTTCAAAATAAAAGCCTGCCTCTGGTCAGCGTGTTCCTGGTGTCCATGTTTCCTCTCCTGTCTTGGTACTCTGAAGTGAAGCGGGAGGCAGAGGAGCGCTTGTCTCCTCCTCCTCCATCGATCCTCCCCACTGAGCCCCAGCTGTAACCTCCTGCTTCACTAAAGCCCGGGGGACCACCACACACACACATACAGTTTAATTCATTTACTCAGAGCCTCAGCTGATTGGCTCCCACAGAGCAGCTGATCAATAGATGAAATGTGCAGTTATGAGCAACACTTGAGCTCGCCGCTTCCTCCATTGATCCCTGAGCAGGAGGAATTTTCTCTCATTATTCACACAGCGAGCGGCTCCAGTTTCACATTAATGAAAGCTGAACGCAGCATCGGCTTCATTCTGGCTTCCTTCACTTCCTGCATTTTAAACCCTGATCCGTGCGCAGATGCTTCCCGTTAAGATGTCTGATTTTAGGTTTCCTTCATCCTGTCAGAGGTCCTGAGATGTTTGTGGGGACATGGGTCCCACACTGCAGACTGGAGCTCCCCCCTTTACCCTCAGTGTCCACACAGCCACTCCAGCAGCCACTGTGTGACAGCCGTGGGATGAATGACCCACTCACACTCGACCGTGGTGTCACCCACTGTTTTGACGTCCACCATGGTGGGTTTGTGGAGCATTATCAGTCTGCATCCACAGACACAGTTACCTGCTAATCAGAGCTGAGCAGAGCTGGAGTTCCGCCTTCCTGTACACTCTGTTTCTACAGTGACCTCACAGCAGCCATGTTATTGGTCACATGATGTCATTAAAATGCTCCAACAGCACAAACATAGTGCAGAGGTCCAGTTCAGGTGAAGCTAACACACAGTTAGCAGCTATAGCCACCTGTGTCACCATGCACCTGTCAGTCACAGAGGCCACGCCCCTAATAATGCAAACAGGTGAGTTATAAAATCACCTGGTACAGTCTGCATCTCAGGCTGTAGACATTTGTCTGTGGGACTGACTCACTGCTGCCTCTGCTGGATGTCACAGGAAGTGCTAATTATTCAGCCCCAAAGGCTGACGTCATCATCACCACCATCATCATCACCATCATCACCATCATCACTTTCATCACCACCATCATCATCACTTTCATCACCACCATCATCACTTTCATCACCACCATCATCACCATCATCACTTTCATCACCACCATCACCATCATCAACATTGTAATCATCACCATCATCATCACCATCATCATCATCACCACTTTCATCACCATCATCATCATCGTAATCATCACCATCATCATCATCATCACATCACTGTGCAGTTAAAGCAGAAAGAGTGCAGTGAGGTGAGGCAGGTGTTCTCTGGGTGCAGAACATGATCGTGTGTTTGATGAGCTCGTGTACGATGGATGGAAATCGTTTGAGGACGTGTGCAGCCATGTGACAGCAGCACTTTACTCTTCCTCTCACATCAATAGAAGCCTGAGATGTTTTCAGTGTCACTCACTAGTCTGCATCGATCAGCTGAGTGTGTGCCGACGGTCCCTAAACGGCACACGAAAACCAGAATTATCCACGCTGATGAAAACATGAGTGGATCATACCAAGTTCCATCGAGAGCAGCAACAAACACAGGACGTGCCGAAGCAGACACGCCTTTCAAAATAAAACAACTGCCAAGTGTGTGTGTGCATGTAGCATGTTTACATATCTTTGTGGGGACCAACAGTCACTCACATGGGACCAAAGAATGTGAAGATATTTTTCAGACTCGAAATGTGGTTTTAGTGTCAGGGTTACAGTTATGTTATGGTTAGGTTTAGACCGACGGTTAGCCATTCATTTTAGATGGTTAGGGAAAGCATTATGTTAGATGTCCCCACAATGATATGAAAACATAACTGTCTGTGTGAGTGTGTGTGTGTCGGACAGTAAAGCGTTAATGTGTTGCAGTGAGTTCTGGGATATCAGATGGCTTTACTGACACTTGGGCTGAAACTGGAGCTGAAATTTGAACCATAATTCAGTTTAAAGGTGGAGAAGGAGCTGGAGGTGAGAGCAGTGCTGGGAGGGACGGAGATCTGAGCTTCCTCTTCACTGAAGGAGCAGCTGCACAGAGCATGCTGAGGCCCACGTTCCTCCTACGTGGAACCTTCTGGAAACGCTTAAAGCTGCTGATCCTGAGTCAGCAGCGAGCCGCGGCGTCTGTGACATCATCAAGTCATCAGCAGATTTAAAAACAGCATGGGGCGACCAAGAGCAGCAAAACAACGAGGCAAAGGAAAAAAAAGCAGCAAAGCTCAGATTATACAGCAGCACACCTGTGAGTGTGTGTGTGTGTGTGTCTGACCGGAGTTTGAACCCAGAACTTCACCATCATCTTTAAAACATCTCACAGGAAGTTCAGAGTTCATCTGACAGTCACACACAGCCTCACACACACAGACACACACACACACACAAACATGGGTAATGATCTGTTAGATCACTCCGTCCATGCCCTGTATTGATTGTAGTATTGATCGGTCCAGGCGGCTGATCGTCTCTGTCCACAAACGCGCTCCACTTACAGCTGATTACCTCACACACACACACACACACACACACACACACACAGAAACGTGCTTACTGCTCTTCTGGGGACCTCACATTCACTTGTGTTCATATCCTGAGGAATTAAACTTGTCACCGTTTTCATTCATTGGACTGGTTTCAGTGGACCCTCACATGCTTCCAGAGACAAACCCGAGCAGCTTCAGGTAGTCCTGCAAGTCTCTCCATCACTGAGAAAAATCTCTGTTCTACCAAGTGCTGGAGAACGAGCGAGAACCTCAGCAGCTGTTTGTGAGAACACGGATCAGAAATATCAGGAGTACCAACGCTGTTCTGCAGCTTCAACTACTAAAGGCTGATCACTCACAGCAGCGGTTTTTTAAGTCAAAAAGTTTCATCAGAACTGTCTGAGATCCTTTCGACTTTGTGAGAACCTGTGACTAAAACTAACTCTGGAAACACCACCTGTGCAGGTGTTTGTCTACCAGCTACACCTGTTAGCTTCCTCATGGGGTGGTCTGAGCTCCAGTACTGATGTCCTCCGAGCTCCACAACAGCCGACTAAACTGATCACAAAGCTCATGTTTCTGTGAAGCACTTCATTGTTTTTTTCAGAAATGTTGATAATAAAGAGCAAAGGAGCGTCATACACACACATACTTGTATTTGTGCCTCTGTGAGCACCCTCAGAGTCTTACTGCCTTCCAGGGACCCTGAACCATAAATTGAAGCCTCCGCCTTGGGGCTGGGAGACGAATCCAACGCTGAATCACCAAACCTGCAGTTCCTCTAATGTCCACTGGAGGCTTTATTTAAACAGTGGATCTTCCTGTTGGTCCTCACAGTGGAACAAAAACAAACCATTGCAGGTTAATGTGCTATCACACAGTCTGGCCAGCAGCTGTCTGATTGGACGCTTCCATTGAATCAACCTCATGAATCTACATTGAGAAATTTAGAGAAACTTTATCGATCTGCTGCTCTGTGGCCAAACAGTGCGTGTTTGTGTGTGCGTGTGTGTGTGTGTGCACTAGTGTGTGTGTGATTGATGGTTTCCAGCGTTTCAGCCCCCAAATAATTTGTTTTCTTTTCTCGTCAATACTCACACACACACACACACACACACACACACACACACACACACACACACACACACACACACACACTGTTTTCCCTGCTCAGCTTATCCATTCTGCAGTGCTTTGACTCCTGGATCCAGCTAAATTACAACAGAAAACTCCTGAAAGATTCCTGTAACACCAGGATGTTCTTCAAGGAGTGCAGCCCTGTTGGAAGCTCCTCCTTTAAAGGTCTACAGTTAAATAACAAACCAACAACACCTTAAGGCTGATAATTTCATCAGGTTTCCTTGAATTTCCTCAAGAACCCATAATAGTGCACAGGTGTGGTTCCATACCCCTCAAGGACTCGTGCAAACTACTGAAGAACCCAAAAGCTCACATATGACCAAAAAGCTTGTCAAGGACCAAAGTGAACCCTGCTGTAGATCCTTGGACTCATCATTTATTATATTTTCCTGGAATGTACTCAAAGATCTCCAGAATCTTCAGGAATCAGTACAAGAGGGACCAGGATGCACTGAAAGTAACACAGAACACATAATACCTGCAAACATCTAAAAGGACACCTGGAAAGGTCTTCAGGTTCAAGATTAAAGTAAATAAAACTTCAAAACCTCACAGACCTCATGAAAAAATGGTGGTGTGGTTTATGGTAAGTTCAGGGTCCCTGGAGACTCAGTGGGAGGAGCTTGGATAAAAGGTCATGCATCAGGAGTGACACACCTTTGTCTTTGAAGGAGGCCGATTCACCACAGCAGATGTGCTGTCATCTGCTGTGTTCTGACTGCTGATAGATGGATAACTCAGAGCTACGCCATAACTGCAGATTAAAAAACAAAACAAGCTGTTGGTGACAAAGCACTTCCTGTCTCAGCCATGGGAGTGTTTTGGTTATTACTGAGCGTGTGCGATGAAGACGGAGCATCTCATGTTAGTGTTAATGCAGTGAGAGACTCTGATTGGTTACCTGGTGTTAGGTTAGGCTAGGGTGACCATATTTTGATTTCCAAAAAAGAGGACTCTTGGCCCAGTCATGAGGAAATTTTTTATATAAAAAAACAAACAAAACACCCAGCACGCCCCTGCGGGCGGGGTTTATCCTTCAAGCTCGGGTCCTCTACCAGAGGCTTGGGAGCTTGAGGGTCCTGCAGTATCTTAGCTGTTCCCAGGACTGCGCTCTTCTGGACAGACATCTCCGATGTTGTTCCCGGGATCTGCTGGAGCCACTCGCCTAGCTTGGGAGTCACCGCACCTAGTGCTCCGATTACCACGGGGACCACCGTTACCTTCACCCTCCGCATCCTCTCGAGCTCTTCTCTGAGCCCTTGGTATTTCTCCAGCTTCTCGTGTTCCTTCTTCCTGATATTGCTGTCATTCGGAACCGCTACATCGATCACTACGGCCGCCTTCTTCTGTTTGTCTACCACCACTATGTCCGGTTGGTTAGCCACCACCATTTTGTCCGTCTGCATCTGGAAGTCCCACAGGATCTTAGCTCGGTCATTCTCCATCACCCTTGGGGGCATCTCCCATTTTGACCTTGGGACTTCCAGGTTATACTCGGCACAGATGTTCCTGTACACTATGCCGGCCACTTGGTTATGGTGTTCCATGTATGCCTTGCCTGCTAGCATCTTGCACCCTGCTGTTATGTGCTGGATTGTCTCTGGGGCATCTTTACACAGCCTGCACCTGGAGTCTTGCCTGGTGTGATAGACCCCAGCCTCTATGGATCTTGTACTCAGAGCTTGTTCTTGTGCTGCCACGATTAGTGCCTGTGTGCTGTCTTTCAGTCCAGCTTTGTCCAGCCAGTGGTAGGATTTCTGGATATCAGCCACCTCCTCTATCTGCCGGTGGTACATACCGTGCAGGGGCCTGTCCTTCCATGATGGTTCCTCGCCTTCCTCCTCTTTCTTGGGTTTCTGCTGCCTGAGGTATTCACTGAGCACACTGTCAGTTGGGGCCATCTTTGTGATGTATTCGTGGATGTTTCTTGTCTCATCCTGGACTGTGGTGCTGACACTCACCAGTCCCCGCCCCCTTCCTTCCGCTTAGCGCGCACAGCCTCAGGGTGCTGGACTTGGGGTGAAACCCTCCATGCATGGTAAGGAGCTTTCTTGTCTTTATGTCAGTGGCTTCTATCTCCTCCTTTGGCCAGCCTATTACCCCAGCAGGTACCTGATCACAGGCAGGGCGTAGGTGTTGATGGCTCGGATCTTGTTCTTACCGTTCAGCTGACTCCTCAGGACTTGCCTGACCCTCTGCAGGTACTTGGTGGTTGCAGCTTTCCTAGCGGCCTCTTCATGGTTCCCATTCGCTTGTGGGATCCCCAGGTACTTGTAACTGTCCTCTATATCTGCAATGTTGCCTTCTGGTAGTTCAATCCCCTCAGTTCTGACTACCTTCCCTCTCTTTGTTACCATCCGACTACACTTCTCCAGTCCGAACGACATTCCAATGTCATTGCTGTATATCCTGGTAGTGTGTATCAGTGAATCGATGTCTCGTTCACTCTTGGCATACAGCTTGATGTCATCCATGTACAGGAGGTGGCTGACAACTGCTCCGTTCCGTAGTCGGTATCCGTAGCCAGTCTTGTCAATGATCTCACTGAGGGGGTTCAGGCCTATGCAGAACAGCAGTGGGGACAGAGCATCTCCTTGGTAGATCCCGCACTTGATGGTGACTTGTGCTATGGGCTTGGAGTTGGCCTCTAGTGTTGTACGCCACATCCCCATTGAGTTCCTGATGAAGGCTCTTAGGGTCCTGTTGATCTTGTACAGTTCTAGGCATTCCAGTATCCAGCTGTGGGGCATTGAGTCATAGGCCTTCTTGTAATCAATCCAGGCTGTGCACAGGTTGGTCAGTCTCGGCTGACTGTTCTGTCTACCAGTAGCTGGTGTTTTGCGCCTCTGGTATTCTTGCCAATCCCTTTCTGTGCCCCGCTCATGTATTGACCCATGTGCCTGTTCATCTTAGCCGATATGATGCCTGACAGGAGCTTCCATGTAGTACTGAGGCAGGTTATTGGTCGGTAGTTGGATGGGACCGGCTGACTGCACTCCACGAGCGTCTGGCAGCACAAATGAACCAGCTGCTAGTTAACGAGAGACACCCGGAATGGCTAACTGAAGGTCGGACGGTCCTGATCCCCAAGGACCCCAAGAAGGGACCGGTCCCATATATATACATATACATATATATATACACACACATATATATACACACATACACACACATACACACACATATATATATATATATATATATATACATATACACATATATACATATATATACACACATACACACACATATATACACATACACATACACATATACACACATACATACATACATACATACACACATATATATATACATATACACATATATATACAGTTAAGCCCATAATTATTCATACCCCTGGCCAATTTTGACTTAAAGTTACTTTTATTCAACTAGCAAGTTATTTTTTGACTGGAAATGACACAGGCGTCTCACAAAAGATAATAAGATGATGTACAAGACGCATCATTGTGGAAAAAAATATTTCTCAGCTTTTATTTACATTTGAGCAAAAAGTATCATGTCCAGAATTATTCATACCCTTTACAAACTGTCACAGTCTCTGGGAAAATCCAAAGTTCCATACCATTCCAAATAGTCAAAGCTGTTCTAAAGCATCCTAATTACGCTGATTAATTGGAAATAGCTGTTTTGATCAACTCAACAGTTGAAAAACAGCAGCTCTCTGCAGGTGGTCTGTGGACATTCATGGCTAAGACAAAGGAACTCAGTGAGGACCTGCAGCTGTGCATTGTGGCTGCTCACAAGTGAGGAATGGGCTACAAGGCCATATCCAAATGTTTTCAAGTTCCAGTGGCTACAGTGCAAAGTATTATTAAAAAATACAAGATGTTCCGCACTGTGGAAAATCTCAGAGGACGTTGTCGGAAGCCAAAAGTGAAACCTGTGCTGGCCAGGAGAATAGTGAGAGAGGTGAAAAAGAATCCAAGGATCACCACCAAGGCCATTCTGGTGAATCTGAATCTCTTTCCAGCAGCACCTGAACACATCACTGGAAGCACTGGAAAGTTCTCCCTGTCTCTGCCCCACCCTCCCATTCATTTGAATACATTGCATTACAGCTTCCTGGATCTACCCCCATCATTATATGTACTGTTTATCAGCCACCTAAGCCAAATAAGGAGTTTTTAAATGAATTTTCTGCTCTTCTCACTCATTTCTCTGTACGTTCTCCAAATCTGATAATTGTTGGTGACTTCAATATTCATATGGACAATGACAAAATCCCTGTTTTGTAATTTCCCTACCTGGAAAGTTTTGGGCTTCTACAGTACATAAAGTTTTCTACTCATCTATTTTTTTTTTTTTTTTTTTTTTTTTTTTAAACCTGTCCCGTTTGGTTCTTTTGCCATCAGAATTATTGTCTAAAGGCGAAGAAAGATGCCCAACGGATTTACTTTACCAAATGGACCATCCCAGCCTTGCCGTAATGGTCCATTTGATTCACCTTTATTGTTTATTTTATTTTCACTTGCTGAATACGGGACAGACTTGACTGGTGGAAAGAAAGGGAGAAAGAAAGAGGAAAGAAAACAGCTGAGAAGAGGGACAGGAAAAAGGGCAAAACCAAAACCAACAGAATAAGCAGACAAAAAATACATATATCGATCACCTGGATCACCTGTTGAGAAAGAAAAAAGAAAGCAAGCAGAAGAAAACGAGAGTAATAAACAACATCACGATATATGGGAATATGACAGTAAATACTAAATATTAAACATTATTGTGCAGCACGTGAGATCGACAGCGCACAGTGTGCTTTGAGGTAGGAGCCAAAAAGGGTGTAGTTTGTGTGTGTGATCACCCGTGTGTGCACCTGTGAGCATGGAACCTTTTAAAAACAAGCGCGTTCTTCATGTAATGATCTGCTAGAGGGTGTGGGGGGCCACTGCCCCGTCCTCCAGGGCATGAAGCAGGTATGGAGGAGATCAAAACTCCAGACATCCAGTTTTCTACTCATCTAAAGGACATATCTTGGATTTGGTCTGTTGTTCTGGCATTACCCCCACTCATTGTTTCCCCAGTCTGATCATATGTGTATATTTCTTTTAATGCAAACATAACCGCTTTCAAAACCTGCACTTCTTGTAATATCACTTTTAGGAAAATTAGTAATATTAACCCAGCTGGTTTTTCATCTGCCATCCATGACCTTCCATCTATTCACAGCTCCTCAACCCCTCATGAACTTGTTTCTCATTATAATGTCAACCTCCATAACCTTCTTAATGTATTTGCTCCCCTTAAACATCGAACTGCCACATCTTTCCATTCAGCACCATGGTTTACCCCCAACCTGCGTCATCTTAAAGCTAAAGGATGCAAATTCAAACATCTATTCAAGAAAACTGGACTTACTATATATAAAGAAATGTATAATGATCATGTTTTGTTCTATAAGGACTGCATTGTTTCAGCCAAATCCGCATACTACTCTGGTTTAATCAGTTCTAATGAAAGTAACTCCAGGTCTCTCTTTTCATCGTTCAGTAAAATTACAAAACCTCCGGAGTCATTCCCCATCCACATGTATTGTGCTGACTTTTGTAATTCCCGTATCTCTTTTTTCACTCATAAAATCTCAGATATCTGCCATCAACTTAACTCTTTAGGAGCTTCCGACTCTGAAGTAGACTTCCTGTTTCCCCCCGTCTTCCTGTCAGTTATTTTCAAGCTTTACTCTTCCCTTCATAACTGATGTATCTAATCTTATTAAAAAATCTAAATCATCCACTTGTCAGCTCGACCCTCTTCCCACTGTGCTAGTTAAAGCCCATCTTCCCTCGTTAGCTCCTCTCATAAACAGTATTATTCATTCCTCACTGAACACTGGAATCGTTCCTTCATCTCTGAAAAAGGCTTCTGTTATTCCAACTCTCAAAAAGCCTGGTGCAGACCTTAATAACTTTGATAATCTTCGCCCTATATCAAATCTCCCCTTTATTTCAAAAATTCTTGAAAAAGTTGTCACCTCCCAGCTTCACTTACACCTCAGTGACCATAAGCTCTATGAACAATTTCAATCTGGTTTCCGCCCCAATCATAGCACAGAAACTGCTTTGTTAAGGATTACCAATGACCTTCTGATGGCAGCTGATTCTGGTCTCCTATCTATCCTCATTCTTCTTGATCTTAGTGCAGCGTTTGATACCAATTTTCACAATATCCTCCTGAACCGGTTAGCATCCATTGGCATTAATCATACCCCCCCTTGCTTGGATAGCCTCCTATCTCTCAGACCGCACTCAATTTATCCAATTTAAATCCCACTCTTCAAGTCTCTATCCCGTTTCTGCTGGTGTGCCCCAGGGTTCAGTATTAGGGCCTCTTTTATTCATTATTTACATGCTCCCTCCTAGTCATATATTCCAAAAATATAATATAAATTTTCACTGTTATGCCGATGACACCCAGCTCTACATTTCTTTTAAACACAATTCATCCCTTCTGTTTAGAGATTTTTTAGGATTTTGGGATTTTTATTATGTTATGCTTAAAAGTACGTTTCATTATCTAAATGTGTTTGCTCTTTTCAGTATTCAGCTTAAACTCTGCAACTCTGTGCAGACTCCTAAATGGGGAAGTTACACAGGAAGCCTGCAGTTCTATTTTCTCTCTTCCTGTATGTGCTCTCTGAATAAAGACTCTTTCTTTTTACTCCAGGGGCGCGAGTCTCCCTGAGTCTCACCCGTGTACACGTTAAACCTGTCTGAGCGTTTTTATTCCGACCTGAGTTGCAATACAGGAAAACTCCTGACATTTCTTGGTCCTTCGAGCCGGATGGGACACAGCATTTTTGTGAGATCCCACAGGAAAGCCTCATCGAGTCCTGCCGTCGTGAGAAGCCCGCGCTGAAGTCTGTCGACAGCTCCTCTCTAGGTAGAGGATATAAAGTCCAGAGACGTGACATTCGGTTTCTGGCCAGCGTTCTTATAAGTGGTCCACGGCGGTGGGGGTCGATGAGGTAAACCTGAGAGACCGGCAGTGAATCAGCAACCAGGTGAATATTAACACTCAGACACCTCACGTAAAACGTTTAGGCTCGCCCAGAGGGGCTGGTAGCATTCCTAAAAGTAAAGGCTCGCCTGAAAAAGGGCTGGAAGCATTTTTAGGTGGATTTCTAAAAGTAAAGGCTCGCCTGGAAAAGGGCTGGAAGCATTTTTAGAAGGGTTTCTAGAAGTAAACGCTCGGCTGAAAAAGGGCTGGAAGCATTTTTAGATAAACCTCGTCCGTAAAACGTAGTACACGTTGAAAAGGTATTGTCGTTGTTTTATTTTTGTTGGTGGAATAAGTTGATTTTACAGCACAATAAGGAGGCTGAACTATTCCACTGTTTTGTTTGCTGTTGGCCACCCAAGTACTGGTGAAAAGAGAGAAACAGGTCGTGTTTCATCACGTAAAGATGACACCGCTTTCAAGAATAGCTTGAAAGTAGAAGGCCGTGTCAACTACCTCTCTCGATTCTCGTGCCAGAGAAGGTGCCGCAGTTGTGTAGTTGTAAAGTATTAAAATTAAAAGGATTAAAAGGATTAAAATGGGTAACGAAGCTTCAAAACTCACTGCTGACGAGCAGTGGTTAGAAAAAAAATGTCCAAGTGCCGGACAAATTAGTGCATATAGATGGAGAAATCCAAAGAAAACCTAAATGTCCCACGTGGGAGGGAAAATGCATTGACTAAATTATAAGAAACCCTCCAAGCAGAAATAAATACTGAAAAGGAAGCTAAAAAGAAAACAAAGCGTACACAAGAGTTGTAATATTTTAAAGCATGGAAAGTGGAATAAAGTGGAATAAACAAAAGGTTAAATTAAGGTTAACTTAAATTAAAGCAGAGCTTATCTAGTGATAAGCATGATAATAGGAGATAATAGGAAGGTTAACAACCTGTAAACTGGTATTAACAATGAAACATAGTTGGCATGACGACCGTGCCTAGAATGAATAGAATAATAATAAAATAAAAAGGGAGATGCATAGGTATATTACGGCTGCGTCATTGTTCAGCCAAGGAAAAGCAAATGTCTCCAGCTTGGGAAGGTGTGAAGCTGCAGATTCACACAGACCCGTGATGGATACATAATAAAATATAAACTAATATACTATTGTATATTAGTAGTAAAGTAGTGTATTGTAATATATACTATTGCTGTTATAAAAAAGGAAAAACAATACAATGATAACATTAATAATGACATACTATTAATAAGAAGAGGCACCTCAGTCAGTTATGATGTGAGGTGGAAGATTGTTAAAAGTAGTCTAAATCAAGCTTAAGGTTTGCTCAAACTCAGTACAATGATATATGAGATGAAGAAAATAAGGAAATAACTACACTAATCAGGTGCATAGAGACACTTGACCTGCTTGTAAACCTGTCATCTTAGATGAGACTTTGTTAAGATGAAGACCTATACTAACAACTAATGAGCCAAACCCTGTATACAACAGCTACAAGATTGAGAAGCTGAATTAAATAAATATGTGGACACTACCAAGCTAATGAGGAGCGGTGACGCGCATGGAGATGCTGGTTTTGCTCACTACAATTGTATAAATAGAGTTTGAATTCATTACTGTGGATGTACAGTGAGTGACCTCTATATATCTTGAAAAGCATGTCTGAAATACTCGTATGAAAGCATATTTTGAGTGACTTTAACTGTGTGAATGCTGTGAGTAGTAGGTTTTGAGTGATTGGGTGTGATTTGTACAAAAATAATAAAACATAAGTAAGTATAATACTACATAGTGGCGTGAGTGAACGAGTGGCAGTTTGAGAGAAAAGGCAGTGTGTGTGATGATTCCTGATGTCTGAAAGGGCTCTACTCAGGAGTGTGAGCGTGACATAAAGGTGTTGGTTTTAGATCAAGATTTAGTAGAATTAAAGAGGGTTTATAGACTATGAATACAAAGAGAAACATAAGAGTTCGATTAGTCTGCAGAAACAGGAAATATGTGTGCCTGTGGTGTGTCAAGACAGCTCACAGAGAGAAACAGAACTCTATGAATAGACTCTATGAATAGAATGAATAGACAACACATACTCAAATTGTTATATGTGAAATTATTTCTGGAAAGGGTCAGAAGAGATAGTTTGAATTTAGAACTCAGTGATATGATGCATGAATTAAACCTTATTGCAATAAACACTTGCAATGAAGAAAGCAGCTTACACTCAATTGACATGAACGCAAGACCTTGATGCCATAGGCAATTTGTTTTGTTTTTGTTTGTTTGCTTAGTAAGTTTGGAAAACAAATTTGTGAACACAGTGACACATAATGATTTGGGCATATGATTTGTTGATGCCTAGTTTTAGAGCTGTGAGCTATGAACTGTAAGCAATGCAAGTTTTTTCCAACTTAGAAGTTTGACACATGCAAGACAACCTTTTTATGCAGGCATTTTGCTTTTACAGTCACACATCTGTGACGCACACTACTGTATAAAGAAGCTAGATGAGGAAACAAAACCACGCGCTGACCTTCACAGCACCCCACAGGCTGGTTTCACTGATATCTTTGTAGACGGTTCAGCGTCCAAAAGTGTAGGTTATGCGGTAACCATAGTAGACACAGTTTTAGAAGCAAAAGCACTAACTTCCTCACACTCTGCACAGAGTGCAGAACTCACGGCCGTCATACGTGCCTGTCAACTGCATGAAGACCGAGACATAGACATATACACTGACAGCCAGTATGTCTTTGCTGCTGTGTATCATTTTGCAAAAATCTGGCAGAATAGGGGGATGGTTACCTCTACTGGCAACCCAGTGCAACATGGAAATCTTTTAAAGGCACTGTTGGAAGTGATAATATTGCCGAAACAGTTAGCATTATGTAAATGTGCTGCACACCAGAAAGACAACTCAGAGGTCACTAAAGGCAGTAACTTTGCAGATCAAGCAGCAAAAGCAGCAGCACAACAACCTATAGGCACATTAATGTCTGACTCCTCAATGCAAATACCACTTGATGTGCTTATAAACGAACAGAAAGCTGCACCAACTAGAGAACAAAAGAGGTGGTTAAAATGTGGAGCTCGGCTGGAGAATGATTTGATGACTTGTAATGCTACCAAATACTACCAAAGTCCCTACACAAATCAGCAGCATTTTTGTCAACAGGAGGGGGGGTAGGAGTGGTAGATAAAATTTCAGAAATTTGTCGGAACATGCATGATTTGCCAAAAACATAATGCACATAATGCACACCACCTCATCCTTTTCATACGTATTCTCAAAGTGGCCAGAAATCTATCCAGTAAAAAAAGCAGACGCCATCTCAGTTGCAAAATGTTTATGCAATCACTTCATTCCAACATATGGCATCCCCACTCTGATAAGATCAGACAATGGGACACATTTTGTTAATGAAGTAATCAGTAAAGTCTCTGAAGCACTAGGAAATAAAACAGAGACTGAGAAAATGCATGGAAGAAACTTGAAAATAAAGAGATTGTTCTAAACAACTCTCCAGTATCTCGCAGGTTGAAACCAGGTGATTGGATCCTGATCAAAGTACTCCAAAGGAAAAATTGGAGTTCACCAAGGTGGGAAGGTCCTTATCAAGTGCTACTCACCACACCTACTGCCTGCAAAATAGCAGAAAGACCGTCCTGGATCCATCAAAGCCACTGCAAAAAAGTGAGTGACAACCTAAACGTTTAGACGCCGACACCCCTAACTCCTGTATGGTGATCTATTGGTGGAGGGAGGCTGATCGGGTATACCCGCCTTCTTCTTCTTGCCAGTAGTCTACTCATCAGAGGTCACAGGTGTGTCTGGTCATCATGAAGACACTCGTCCTCCTAGTGGCTACTGTTGCACTCCTGGTGAGTTTATTAACACTCACCCGAAAGAAAAAAGATGAACAACACCACCTGCAGACAAGATGGACACATGACAACTCACATCTCCGTGACATGACACAAGACCACATTCATCCATGGATGAACAATGCATGGTATCGATATATACATGACAGCACACCCAGAAAAGACTGCTATGTTTGCTCCTACATGCCCCCAACGACACAATCGCCACCTTGTATGCGAAGGAATGGACATAATTCAGGCAAAGTATGCCGCAGCTACGCCAGCCTTGGGTATCAATTCCAGGAATCGTGGTCAACCATGAGGAACCTCTCCAGATAGGACTGTGAAATGGCACATGTGACGAATGGTTCTGGGTTGACCTGAAAGTGAAGCACAGAAGTAAGGCTAAATCATTCCCAGTCTTTCTTGAAAACAATGGGAATTTGAGCCACAGCCTATGCTACCGCCAAGAGAACGGATCCACACCAATGGGAAACACCACCAACTGCAAAGCAGTACAGACAAACGCTCCTGGAGGGCCCGTGAAGAGCAGCAACATCTCAAATGGCACCTTCTGGGTGCAAGGGATGGCCTGGGATATCCTTCCTGGGAATTGGACAGGTCAGTGCGCTCCCATTTTCATATCTGACCACACTTTCAAGATAACCATGGACGCCACATCAACATCAACGTCAACAACAAGGAAAAGACGAAGCACCCCAGACCTCAAGCAGCATGATTCCATATGGGGTTCCGATGTCCCAGAGGAATTTAAACTTTGGACTGAAAGACAAAAGGTTCTGAATGCTTCATGTAAATTCAACGACGAACGGGATCAGGAGATTGACGCTCTGCGCATTGCAGTAATGCAACACAGGGTAGCATTGGACATGATTCTTGCCGAGAAAGGAGAATTCTCTTTAACAACACATGTTGCACATACATTCCAGATAATGTGCACTCATCGAACATGACTGATGCTCTGAAAACACTCAGACAACTTCGGGATGCACAACGAGACTATGCCGCAAACACAGAAGACTGGCTTACGTGGCTTTTAAGCGGCTCTTGGAAGTCCCTGCTGATTAAAGGACTTGTTTTTGTTGGTGTTATAATACTGTTATTCTGCTTCAATTCATGCTTACATCACCCTATCACAGAATGAAGAAGATGATAATGAGATAGACACTTGGATATAACATACTCACGAAACCCACTATTTTATGTCTTGGCTAAAAATGTTTACAAGTGGCCATAGACTGATACAATAAGCTATGAACTGTACATATACATATGTACAACAGGAGGGAATGTTAAGAGGTTTTTTAGGATTTTGGGATTTTTATTATGTTATGCTTAAAAGTACGTTTCATTATCTAAATGTGTTTGCTCTTTTCAGTATTCAGCTTAAACTCTGCAACTCTGTGCAGACTCCTAAATGGGGAAGTTACACAGGAAGCCTGCAGTTCTATTTTCTCTCTTCCTGTATGTGCTCTCTGAATAAAGACTCTTTCTTTTTACTGCAGGGGCGCGAGTCTCCCTGAGTCTCACCCGTGTACACGTTAAACCTGTCTGAGCGTTTTTATTCCGACCTGAGTTGCAATACAGGAAAACTCCTGACACCTTCCACCTACCTCCCTCTCAAACTGTCTTATCGAGATCAGATCATGGTTCTCCTCCAATTTTCTTAAACTTAACAGTCTTAACGAGTTTTACTTGTTGGTACAGCCTATCTGAACCAAATCCCCCAGTTTTTCCATTAACATTGAACGTTCTCCCACACTTCCCTCCCCTCAGGTAAAGAGTTTGGGTGTCATACTGGATAATACTCTTTCATTCCAGTCTCACATTAATTACATAACCCAGTCTGCATACTTCCACTTACGTAATATTAACTGGCTCCGTCCCTTCCTTACTCCCCATGCTGCTGCCATCCTTGTCCATAGTCTTATTACGTCCCGGATTGATTACTGCAATTCCCTCTTATTTGGTCTTCCTAAAAGGTCCCTTCATAAACTCCAACTTCTTCAAAATTCTGCAGCTCGGGTCATAACTCGTACTCCGTCAAGAGCGCATATTACCCCAGTTCTTCAGCAGCTTCACTGGTTGCCCATAGAAGCCAGGATAAACTTTAAGATCTTACTTCTCACATACAAGTGTATCCATAAATCTGCTCCTTCATATTTGTGTGCCCTGCTTCATATCACCACTGTTTCCCGCCCTCTCAGATCCTCATCTCCATTCATCTTGTTGTTCCTTCTGCTCGTCTCATCACTGTGGGGAACAGAGCCTTCAGTCGCTCTGCTCCTCTGCTCTGGAACTCTCTTCCTCCAGCCATAAGAAATATAGACTCTCTTCCCGCATTTAAGTCACACTTCAAAACACATCTGTTCAAACTGGTTTATTCGCTTTAGTGCTGATTTTATCTGTTGTCAAGTTCTGTTTTGCAATTTTAACTTATTTTATGACTATTGCTCCTTTTATTAATTTTGTTCTTTGTAAGGTGACCTTGGGTTTCTGAAAGGCGCCCTCAAATAAAATGTAGTATTATTATTATTATTATCATTATTATTATCAGACAGGAAAGCCTTAGAAAGGAGGATGGCGCGGTTTCTGTTCTGAAACTGTGGCCCTCCTTCCAAGCCCCACCCTCTGTGCTCCTTTACCTGCTTTAGGTTCCTCTCCCCCTCCATCCCTAACTCATTATCTGACATCAGAGGGAAACATTTTTACCTCCCGAGTCGGACTGGTGGTGCAGAGGGTTCGTCATTTTCATTGGGTGGTGCTGACAACACACGGGACACATTTAGATTTGTTTCTGAATTTAAAGACTAAAAAAAGTTTGGATATATGATCATTTTCACAGGTTATGGAGGGTCCAGCCTGTCTCACACACCGGTGCTTCTGTTAACCTGGACATCATCATCAGGTGACTCCGTCAGTGTCAGCTGACTGCAGGTCTCCAACCTTATAAACAGTACTGACTGACACCAGCAGCACTGACTAACAATAGGCTGTGAGGTCACTACATACAAGGGTCAGTGCTACAAGCAGAAACATGCGTGTGCCAGATTCACCCAACTTGTACATGGAAGAAGTGGAAAAGAGGGCTCTGCTATCCTACCCTGGAACACCACCACGTCACTGGCACCTGGGTGAAAATCAAATCTCAGGAATTACCACAGTTCACCGATCACATTAACTCGGTGGACACATCAAATTCACCAGGGAGGATATGAACAGTGTCAGGTTAGCCTTCACAGACTGTGGGCACATTTACTGTAAACTGACACACGGGCAGTGTTTAAGGTCAAAGGTCAGAGAGCTGCAGTCAGCTGAGACTGACAAAGTCAGCTGATGACAACACGCGTCCCACTGAAGACATCCAGATGAACACAAGGCTTTTTCAGGATCATTTACAGTCATTGGTGACCTCGCAGCCCGAGCTCACCGCTGACAACACTGCAGCTGCTACGATGGGTGGAGCGCGGCGTTTACGCCATCGGCCATGTTGTGTGCATGCCTCCTCCCAGCTACTGCAGAACGGGCTGAGCCACCGGGCCGTCTTCACTGAACTGTGTTTACATCATTTACACCCTGCTGCTGTCTCGTGTTTGGCCACTAGATGTCACTGAAATGCAACTCTGAGCATGTGACTCTAGAGGGCGCAGTTAAGCAGTGTCACTGATCTGACAGGTTTAATCAAACAAACTAACATTTCAGTATATTTGTGTAAATATTAATCTGCACATTCATGGATATTTCTCCTGTAGCTGTGGATTTAAAACAGTCAAAATTTTAAAATAAAGGTTCACATCCTCACTTTTTATTCTACAAACTCACATTTACAACATTCTGACCTTCACGGTTAACGAGGGTTAAAGAGCGAGTCGCTGCTGTGACAGCATGGCAGCGCTTCCTGTTCTGACACGCTGCAACGGAAATGTTTCAGCGAGCGTGGGGAACAACCTGCTCGAGGGAAAGTGGCTGTGACGCCTACTGTGGATTACCCTGACAGTAAGTAAGCTCCCCCTTCCTTCCTATCATCGGTGGCATCAGAACTGATCTCACGTGCATGCTCACACCAACTTCATCGAGGAAGCTTCTCATTAGAAATAACTGCAGACGTGATTCTGGTGCACGAGCGGCGGGTCAGCATCATCAGGCTTCCACGAGGAGACACGAGAGCAGCGGCGACGCTCCGAGTCCTTCAGTGAGCGAGTGTTCAGTTTTATTCCAGCTCTCTGCAGCTAACAGACCTCTGAAGCAAAACCTCTGGACTTACAGCAACCTTTGACCTGAGGAGGACAGGAAGTGCCGTCGCCGCGCTGCTTTGGAAGCACTTCCTGTGTGAATGCGATAAAAACCCTACAGTAAAGCCTGCAGTGCTTCTCTGAGGTCGGAGACGCCTCAGAGCTCACATGATGAAGGCTGACGCAGACATAAAAAGCGAGCACACGGCTCCAGATATGAACTGAAATCATGATGAAATCAAGTAAACATCAGATCACGGATCAGATTAAATCAGTCCGACCGCGACGCCAGACTCCAGGACTTTCCAGGTCCTTAAAAGGACCTTGAAGGAGTTCCAGGCGTGCCTGGGCGTGGCGTGCGGCGTGGCGGAGTTCTTCTGCGATTGAAACATCAAGCTTAAAATGAAAAACACGAAACATCAAATAAGCAGGTGAGAATCGGAGATCAGTCCGTCCCTCCGTCCATGGTGCCGCAGCGTCCTCCTCAGGCCTCCAGCTGCCACTGCTGCGTCTGTGAGCCATCACATATCGCCATGGAGACGTAACCTTTCTGTCCTATTGGCTGAGAGACGGCTGCGAGACACTGACCGACGGAGACCTGGTAGATCCGGTTGGACTTCTACAGGAAACACAGAAGGACACATGACACTGATTCCTCCTCCTGATAACAGTAAGCCCCGCCCACACTGTGAGGACCCTGTGTGTCTCACCCCCAGGCTCCACTGCTGCGACCCCCCCGAGCCGTGACACTTCATCAGTCTCGGGGGGTCAAAAGTCCTGACCTCTGACACATCCAGACACAGCAGACCTGCGAGGATCAGCTGACCCTCCTCGTCGTACGCCCAGTCCTGCACACGTAAAGGGTTAAAGGTTAAAGGTCACGGTGAAGACAGAGGCTCTTATTGTGATAAACAATTGTGTTTATTAAAAACATGCGATCAGCAGTGTTGCCAACTTAGCGACTTTGTCGCTATATTTAGCGAGTTTTCTGACCCCCTAGCGACTTTTTTTCTATAAAAAGTCGCTAAAAAAAGACGTGAAAGCGCGTATCGCTTTTACTCTCAACAAGCAGCGGGTGCTGTAACGCAGTCAGTTCTTCTTTTAATCTTTTACTCTTATGCTGTTTTGTGGATCACAAGGTTTAAAACTACTTATAAACACACACAAACACAAAGTAACTCCACCAGAGTGCCTATTTCGGTCACTTTTGCGGTCCAAGCCCGGGTAAAGGAGCAGGGTTGGAATTGTGACATTAAAAAAACAATAATTGCTAAAAGAAATTTAATTTGTAGTTCTAAATAAACTCTAAATGCATTTAGGACGTTTTTTACTCACTTTATGTCTCTTCCACGATGTTATTTCTCTCTCCAACAACATAGGTTACAATTATATTAGCGTGACCAATTATGCAAATTAGGTGATGACGTCATTTAGCGACTTCTAGCGACTTTTAGGACAGCCAATAGCGATTTTCCTTACTGAGGAGTTGGCAACACTGGCGATCAGTGAAGTCGCTGACTCGTTTATGAAGCCGTGAGGTGTGGGTCGGGAGAGCCTGCATCGTCAGGGGCGGAGCCCAGCAAAGACTGATTGGACAGAGGTGTGTGAGAAACAACGTTCAGCTGACCTCTGGGCTTTGAAACATCATTACGGTGTGTTCACACCGAACGCGATAGAGGCGGCCAGAGCGTCAGGTTTACATGTAAAGTCAATGGAAAAGCGCGATGACACGCGATTGCTATGACACGGGTCCCGCGAAAATTCGGAAGCAGATTTGCGTCACAAAAACGCCAAAACGCGTGAAACGCGCGTCAGTGTACCGCGTCTGGTGCGTTTGACTCGCGAAAAAAAACCCCACGCGCGTCAGTTTTTGTGTTGCATTTTGTGCATATGCGTGTTTCGCCTCTACCGCTGGAGTTGGAAAAATCTGAACTCCAGCGTCAAATCGCGCCGCGACAACCAATCAGGAGCCTGATGACGTGGCTGTAACCTAGGTCAAAGGGGCAGATCAAACCAAAGCCCTTCATTCTTCAATGGAGGAAAGGCTAATCAACGCCATAGCAAACAACCCGGAGCTGTACGACACCAGCTGTTTTCTGTACCGAGTCAGGAATATAAAGGACCGAGCTTGGAGGAAGAAACGTGAAGAGATCGGGCAACCTGGTGAGTTCATTCATTTCTCTTTTTACATTTTTCACTGACCCGAGGAAGCTGCACAAAAGCTAGCAAGCCACCGCTATTTTCCCACTGATGTACAAATACCGTTCTGCTTTTATGCATGTTGTCATATAGGAATATATTTTGTTTATTAATAAACAGCACACAGTGGTCCCGCTCATCCGTCACTGCCTCGCTTTTTCGCTGATTTCTTTCTTTTCTTTTTTTTTGCACAGTACAGCATTGCATTCTGCAGCCTGATTGACAAATCTCCTCTGTGTCGTGTCTCCTGCGCTTGTCAAATTTATCATGTTTTGTTTTGATAACCATCACGTCCAATAGATAAAACAGCACAAAAACACCCATAACTATGACCCTCATTCGGAAATAGACACCTGCACCGCGAGGGAAAAAGGCGCACGAAAGTGGCAGGCAGACGAAGACAAAACACGGCATAATAATACTTTTACGTTTTGCAATCTACAAAGGTTTGCACTTTGAGAATCACATTGTGAGAACTGTGACTAATGTTCATGTGTGTGGGGAAAAAAAGTGTATAGAGTGCGTGGCGAGGGGCTAGTTATTCTGACAACCCCTGCTGCAATAAATGAGGGACCACTGTATATACTTTCTCTATGACTATTGTTTAAAACCTGTTAACATTTAATATTGTCTTGATAGAACCAACTGAATCTGCAGCAGAGCATCCCCTGTTGCTTCTCCTGGCTCCCCAGTCCCTGAGCTCCTGCTGCTGCACCCACAGGTATGCAACTGTAGCATCAGATGTACAGCAGCACTGATAGCTTTTTACTCGGTGGGATTCCCTTGTGATCACCTTTACTAAATATCTACAACTAATCTGATTAGATCCTGTTTTTTTTTTTTTTTCCAATGTTGAAATTAAAATCTAGTAGCAGCCTTCTCATTTCTTTGTGTTTTGTGCTGTTTTACAGGCCCAGAGAGGAGGACAGCTCCGAGGCAGATGAGGGACTGGTCCCAGGACAGTCCATCGGCGGTGGAGCTGGCCATCCTGGTGTCCCTGAAGAGGCCACGCCAGTCTCCAATGGGGCATTTCCTCCTCAGCCTTGTTCCTGCTCTGGAGAGCAGCTGGGTCCTTTTTATTCCTGTCTCTCTGTTAATACTTATTCTATATATTTATGTTTAATGTTTTTCTGTTTGAGAATTTTAATATTATTTCAAATAAACTTTTATAATGACTAATGTCTCAGTTCTACTACACAGCAAATGTTGGCACACGACTTGACACATGTAGAATTTATTTCATATTATACTAATGACAAAATATACTAATACAGTGGGATGCAAAAGTTTGGGCAACCTTGTTAATAGCCATTATTTTCCTGTATAAATCGTTGGTTGTTACAATAAAAAATGTCAGTTAAATATATCATACAGGAGACACACAGTGATATTTGAGAAGTGAAAAGAAGTTTACTGGATTTACAAAAAGTGTGCAATAATTGTTTAAACAAAATCAAGCAGGTGCATAAATTCGGGGCACCACAAAAAAAGAAATGGAATAAATATTTAGTGTATATCAATGTGTGTCTCCTATGTGATATATGGGGCGCCTTTGTCTGGACGTGCTTCCCATCCAGAGCTCCACAGCAGAGAGGGAAGTTCCAGCGCTCCTGGAATCCCTCTGTGATGGACCGCCAGTCTCCAGGTGAAGGCACAGCCATGAAGTCGTCCACTAGACAGTCCCCAGATGGCCGTCGCTACCTGGGGGGTGATCTGGCACACCGTGGACACACCGACTCTGAAACTGAACGCGATGGTCCTGAAGGAGTCCCCGGTGGCAAGGAACCTGGACAAAATTGTTCAAAATTAGTATTATGTGTACTGCAGTTACAAAATACATTATTCAAATTCCAAAACACTTTTGTGATGTCAGATTTAAATTACAAAACTTAAATCTTACATAAAACATTTTGTAATTATAAGGATAATTACATAATATATATTAGATATAATATAAAACAGTCAGTTGTGTTTTGTTTTAACTTTAACATATAATTTGATTGGTAGCAACTTTTACCCCTACAGTGAGCCAATCACTCATAATTCCTAGACATGTCAATCAGGTAGGAATGAAGTAAGACATTAATAGAAATAAAGAGTTGTATGTTGACATGTAGCCCTTTCCTTGCTTAAATCATTGTTAATATTTTTGAAAAGTTAACCTGTGATAAGACAGCATATCTAGATAGAACCATATAACTAAAGATGAACCAAACTTCACAATTTTATCTAACTCTAAGTTTTAAGAAAGGCTGGTGACCCCTGTTATAGAGTCTGACAGCTGCAGGGATTATATACAAATATTCAACTATACCAGAATTAAACCAGGTCTAAATTTAAAAAAAAGGAGTGAGTATCACTACAAAGATTACCAACAGTGGTCCTCATACCACAGTTTGATATCAGCAAACACCGAGAGCATACATTGATAGACACCACAGCCATGCTATCATTGCTAACACTGATAACAGCATAAATCGAATTAAATCGGGACTTGATGAGAACTGTCGAGTATCACTAGAAATATGATACACAGTCGTCTCCATACCACAGTTTGCTATCAGTAAACACCGACGGCATTCACTGTTAGCATACCACAGCCATGTTAACAGTGTATAAACGATAGTTTAGCATATATTAGCACAGGTATCAATAAAGGACTACCGTATTAAAGACTTTTACTAACCTCAGGCAGATGGACAGGCGCTCTGCAGGTGGGATTGAGCGCCTGTAGTTGGTGTCTAGGCGGGCGATCCTGGGACCGACGCGGGACAGCAGGTCCTCAAACTGGGCGAGTGAAAGACGGTGATATCGCTGAAATCGGCCGTCATCCAGGCGCTGCTCCTCGAGCAAGTGGTGAAACTCACCAAACTGCTCACGCCTCTGGAGGACTGATGGACCCAGGTACGATGAGGACGTCCTTAACGCCGCTGCTCTGCTCTCCACAGTAAATAGAGGAGGGAGACTCTCTCTTCAAATGCTAGCTCGACAGCTGCCATCTAGCAAAGATACCATCTGGCACAACTTCCTCCCACATTTCCGGTTCACGCGCGTCAAAATATGCAATTTTGAGGCGCGATGGATTTGTGTTGGACACGCGTCGAGGTGCGAATGTGCACGCGTCAAATTAGGGGCGTTTGGGGCGTTTTCGCTCGCGTCTATCGCGTTCGGTGTGAACACATCGTTAGAGTCACAGGCTTTTCATTGGGTAATGACTTGTCAATCATAGGTCGTTAGCCAATGAGTGCGAGCCTTTACTGTCACGTTTGCTTTGAAGATGTTACCATGGTTATGTCTATATTTTACGTTTGTGTAAACGTGTACTTTAGCTCCACCCCTGCTGCCGCCAGGAATCACAAATCTCTGCGGTGATTCGGTACACCGATGGTGCGTGTGGTCATGTGATCGGATCACCTGATCAGGGTCTCGGGGGTCACACGGTCGCAGAACGACAGCGCCGCCCTTCTGACTGGCCCGGCCCTGGGCAACCAGACAGCGTCTGATGGCGAGGTTCCGTAGCTGGAAGATGGCGGACACAGAGGACGGAAACATGAAGGAAGGTCATGTGACAGGGACAGACACGAATGAGTGGTGAGTTCAGGTACCCGTCCTCGCTGCAGGACTTTGGGCCGCTTCAGGCCCTTGTTGATGAACAGGGGCTGCTGCTTGTTGCCGTTGGCCGCAGTCTGCATCTCAGGGTAGACCGTATCCAGGTACCAGCGGAATGAATGGCACTGCAGCCGCTTCCTCAACGCCACGCGCTCGCCGATGTCGCCATAACTCCGGTTGCGCAGCTCTGGACGCAAAGAGAGATACTGCTCCTGATTGGATGAGAGAGGCACAGGAAGTGAGGTCAGAGGCTGTGCTGCCATCCAGAGAGTGAGCACGTGTTTCTGTGTGTGTGTGTTTACCTTGTACCCGTCCATCCACACGTGTGCCAGCCGCAGGGAATTATGGGCCATGGTGTCGTGGCCGCCCGGCGAGCCGTAGGGCCGCCGTTTCCTGAAGATATGGCCGACTCTGGAGCACGGGATGATGAACAGCTGACCACCGCACATCCAGATCTGAGCGAGACAGCGAGAAGGTGTAGCAGCATCTGCTCTCCCCTCCTCCCACCACTTCCTGTCTGTGCACTAAGCTAACTGCTAACTGAGAGAAATGTCTGTGAAGGTTCTCAGTCATCCAGGTCATCGTAGTCTAAGGAGCTTGGAAAGAAAAGCGTCTGGACTTCTTTAAGTTGCTTGAAGACGTTTCACCTCTCATCCGAGAAGCTTCTTCAGTTCTAAGGGTCAATGGTGGAGAGTCCCAGATTTAAACCCAGTGGGAGTATCCCCCCAGAGAGGGACAAAGGACCCCCTGATGATCCTCTACCTAATCACATGAGCCAAAGTGTGAAAGCGGGTGTGGGTCCCAATCAGCCGGGGTTTCAGGTGAGCTCATTGTGAAACCTGGCCCCACCCTATCACGTGATTTCCTGAGGTCAGATGGCCCAGGATGTGAGTGGGCGTTAAGGCGTCTGGGAAGGGATCTCAAAACTGGATTATAGATGGCAGACAGTTGGTGTCGTAAACCACCGCCTCTGTTCAAAGATGGTCGCTCACAGTGGACGTAAATGGCTTCTTTTACTCCTCTTTCAAACCATCTGTCCTCTCTGTCCCAAATGTGAACGTTGGCATCCTCGAAAGAGTGACCTTTATCCTTAAGATGCAGATGAACTGCTGAGTCTTGTCCCGTGGAGGTGGCTCTTCTAGACGGGACAAGACTCGGCAGTTCATCTGCATCTAAAGGACAAAGGTCACTCTTTCGAGGATGCCAACGTTCACATTTTGGACAGAGAGGACAGATGGTTTGAAAGAGGAGTGAAAGAGGCCATCTATGTCCACTGTGAGCGACCATCTTTGAACAGAGGCGGTGGTTTACGACACCAACTTGAGATCCCTCCCCAGACGCCTTAACGCCCACTCACACCCTGGGCCATCTGACCTCAGGAAATCACATGATAGGGTGGGGCCAGGTTTAACAATGAGCTCACCCGAAACCCCGGCTGATTGGGACCCACGCCCACTTTCACACCTTGGCTCATGTGATTAGGTAGAGGATCATCAGGGGGTCCTTTGTCCCTCTTTGGGGGGAAACTCCCACTAGGTTTAAATCTGGGACTCTCCACCATTTGACCCTTAGAACTGAAGAAGCTTCTCGGATGAGAGGTGAAACGTCTTCAAGCAACTTAAAGAAGTCCAGACGCTTTTCTTTCCAAGCTCCTTAGACAACTGAGAGAAATGTGTGACTGCTCCTTTAACGACGCCTTCACTGACCCTCAGTAAAACAGTCTCACCCTGAAGGAGATTTCCAGGTTCTCTCCCCCCCAGATGTCCATGCCGGCGTCGTATTGGCCGAGCTCGTTAAAGTACTTCCTGTTCATAGCGAACAGCCCACCTGCCATGGTGGGGGACCTGAGGGGGAGCAGAGGGAGGGGGGAGGAGTTAGAGGTCAGACCCAAACTGTACCTCGTGGCTGTTAAAGCGTCAGTGAGTCACCTGATGGGTCCGGATGCTCCCTCAGGCCCGCTGAGCTCGGAGGGGGGCACAGGGTCCCACTTGAAGTGCAGCCCCCAGTTGAAGCCACCCCTGACGATGGGGGAGGGCGAGTAGGCGAGCGTGTCGGCGGAGATGATGTCGATGACGGGGCAGACGACAGTGCGGTGGTCCTTCTGGATGGGCGCCAGCAGCGGCTGCAGCCACGCCTGGTTCACCTCGCAGTGGCTGTCCAGAAACACAAGCACCTCACCTGGACGCGCACACAGGTCAGTCAGACTGTGATCTACCTGACCTGATCAGAAGGCCCGCCCCCTCAGATGCTTGTAAAGCCTCCTAAAAACACCTGAATTCAAAGCTTAACAGGTGAGACCAAATACTTCTGTCCACATGGTTGCAGTGCTGTGCAAAAGTCTTGAGCCGGCTGTCATTTCCTTATAGTTTTCTGTATTTTTGAAGTGCTCTTGAGCAACAGATCTCTGGCTTTCTAGAGCTCTTTCTCATCTTTGGCTGCTTTTCCAATCCAGTCCTTGTACCGGAGCATCCTTCAGGAAGTTCGAAAAGCTATTCCTGAGGGTCCAGAGATGAAACAGAGCTGTTCTGAAGGATGAAGGTCTTCCCCCCAAACACTTGTTTTACACGTGTATGTGCAGACCCTGATTCTGACTGATTTACACGCACGTTTACACATTTCAATAAATTGCTGCACTTTTGTCTCATTTAAAAACATGAGGGAGGGGGCTCAAGACTTTTGCTCAGAGCTGTGCACGTACAACGCCAGACTCTGGCTTTCAAACGGTTAATGGAGGAAGAGAGAGAGGCCTAAAGAGGTAAAGCAGGGTTCTTCATCCTCCAGGAAACAAGGATAGAGTAAGGAAAGCAGGTGACGAGGACGCACCTGTAGCATGTGAGGCTCCAATCATGCGTCCTCTGATGAGTCCTTCCCTCCTCTGGTTCCTCACCAGCTGGACTTTCCCCTGAAGCTCCGCCCTGACGTAGCGGTCCAGCTCGTCCTTCAGCTCCTCTGCACACAAACAAACATCCGCCATGAGCCACGGGCCGAGCCCCGCACCAATCGAATCGCAGCAACGGGCTCGCCATTACCCAGCTCGCTGTGGTCGTCCACCAGGATGATCTCGTGCAGCAGGTAGGCCGGCGTGCGGTCCAGCACGCTGTGCACGGTCCTGAGCAGGGCAGAGAGCGCCTCGTTGAAGAAACAGATTACGACGCTGGCAGAAGGTAGAGCCACGGGATAGGACTTCTCGCGACACCTGAGAGAGAGGCATCATGGGTAAACAGCCGGGCTCGTCTGCACGCTGACACATCGCGTGACGTCACAGCAAGTTGCAGCTACACGTGACTATGGTCGGCTTCAGGTGATCCGGACAGTGACGCGGCAGACCTGAGAACAGTCGCCGGGTCACCGCCGACACCTGCACGCAGCTACGGGGCGCTTCACGTTTTTATGGTCGTTACACCTGACAGAGCTCGCTCTACAGAAACCACAAAGTTAACTCAGATTTACTGGAAGACAGACACACAAAGGCCCCAGTGTGTCCAGTATCAGCTTCTTACTGGGCGTCTCTGGTTTCGGGCAGCTGGCGGTGGAAGCCCAGCCTGTTGGAGATGAGGACGTTGAAGGCGTGGCGGTGGTAGCCGCTGTCCCGAACCTCCTGATCCGCCTCGTTGAAGATCATCCCTGCAGACAGACACAGAGGCTGACACATCACATCATCTCACACACACACACAGAGGCGTTAATCATGACATCATCAGAGACTTGGCCCCGCCCCATTTGCCAGTTATTACTCATGTAGTCCAACAGACCTCTGGTTTACAAAGAATCTGAAAACAGGTCATCACTGACACTCTCTCAGCCCCCTCCTCCTTACTCCACCATCACTGCTGCTCTCCAAGCAGTACCTGAACGCGCCGCAGACACTCACCCATCTCTGGTGAAAGCTCCACTCCCTTACTGGGCAGCAGAGGCCGACGCCCCCCTCTACGATCGGCCACACCTTCAGTGATCGGCTGCCCGCGTTGCCTCACGGGGATCCTGCCGCGGTCAGGCTCCGCCCCCATGGAGAAATACAGGAAGAGCAGGAAGGACCAGGTGGCCGAGGTGATGAGGCAGCCATAACAGAAGTACCGCAGCGTGACACTGGTCATGGTGGGCGAGCGAGCATGGCCTTACATTACACTGCTGCAGTGAGAGAGAGAGAGAGTTCATCAGTCACACTCTGCACTCACTGAGGGGTCAGAGGTCACAGCATTGGCCTAAACTTCCAATCAGCTCTCAGGTCGACTGATCACAGGGTTAATCTATTATCAATGAGTAACCAGGAACTGCTGCTGGCGTCAGCACACACCTGAGGACAGGTGTCCTGTGTCAGCAGCTCAATCATTCACCTGAACTCGTGACTGACACAGACAGAAGAGCAGCTCCGACCAGGGTACATTAAGAAATCCTCTGATTTAAGGGGCTCAAACACACACTCTGAAAGTTCGGCTTCAGCTCACCTGTTACTGCGCGCGCGCACAGTGAGAAGTAGCTGATCCGAGCTCACCTTCAGTCATCCTGCTGCTTCACAGAGGCTCCATCTGGCCGTGCGGCTCTCCGGGCTTCAACAGCAGGAGGTGCAGCGGCTCCTACCGCAAGCCTCAGCTGCCATGTTTTCTGCTCCTCCTCCTCCTCCTCACAGCTCCGTCAGCAGCACCCTGACCACCTCCTCCTCCTCCTTACAGCTTCAGCCCCGTCACCAGGACCGTCCGATAATGGAAGCCGCTCTCTTAGCCCTGCTAGCCGAGCATGGAGGTTAAGAGCAGCGTTAGCAGCTCGCTGTGATCCTGAAGTTCTCTCCGTGGATTTTACACGGCGTCCCACGCGGTACACTCACCGGCACACTGAGCTGCTTGCTCGGCGGCACTCTGGCCGACGGTCAGCCTACTGGTCAGTTAGCCGCTGAGGCTAAAGTGAGCCGTGAGCCGCAGAGAAAACAGACACGTGACTTCCGCTCTGCTCCTTCACAATAAGACACACCACTGCTAAAGGGAAGGCTGTGAAAGCTTTCAAAATAAAACAGAGCTGCGGAGTTTGTGCTGCTGATGAAAGCGGAAATGAGTATTTAGCACTATCAAAATAAAATGATTGATTGACAGGAACATTCAGCCCAGAGGACTCTGCTGGGGTAAAGCAGGAACCTCCACAGCGTCTCACTGCGCTGCATTCAAAGCTCCCGGTGTAGCCATGGCAGCTCATTTATCACGAGTGTAACTGACGTGTAACTGAAGGCTGTGAGTGAGCTCCAATTGTCTCACCTGAACGCTTTCTTGGGCCGCTACCCACGTCTGTACTCGCAAGACAGCAGCCCATTGGTTCATTTCATTACTGATAGGGATGGGTATCGTTTAGGTTTTATCCGATACCGGTGCCAAACCAGTACTTTTGAAACGGTGCCGGTGCTTAAACGGTGCTCAAACTAGTGCTTAAAGAATGGAGAACACAAACTTTGTCCAAAAACCTAAACCATGTTTAGGTGTTTTTTTTTGTAAAAAGATAACAATGTTAGCCTTTTCTGCAGCTATAGGGCATATATGGTCTCACTCTTGGCTGGAAGCAGTGCTTAATCAATGGAAAAAACACAAACTTTGTCCAAAAACCTCTCATGTTTAACTGTTTTCCACTTTTTCTTTGGTCATTTTAGCCTTTTTGGCCAGGGTGAAGGGAGTATCTGCCATCAAACAAGAAGACAGCCGCATGTAGCTACGACGGTGTTTGCTAGTTCACCTTACATGCATTAATGTAATAATGTGGTTAGCGTACTCAACGTTAATTACACACGAACAACATGAAGCTACTCACGCAGAGAAGAACGGCTGCTGCTTCCACCATCATCCATCATCATTTCTGCTACGCTGGCAGGGCTAGGGGCCAGGACTCTATTCTTCGGGTTCTTGGGGGATGTTGCTAACTCCAGGTCCGATAACAGGCACCACACCCACAGTAGATGTGTTCGGTGTGAGGTCTCACAGCAAGCTATCAAACACGGCGCATTTCTCGGCTTTTAAAAAAACGCTATGCGTTGCCAGGTGTTTCATCAGATTTGAGGTGTTACCTCCTTTGACAGTATCACAGTATCAGCTTAAAGCACTTGTTGCAGGCTGCTGAGTTTGCATCTTTTGCTGCGAAGTACAGCCAGACTTCTGACCACTTCGCCTTGGGCATTTTTAATCTGTAGCTCTGCTCTAAAAGAACGTACGTACCTGGGCCCGCCTACTATCCTCGGAAACGTAAAATGATTGGCTAGAATTGGCTGAGGAAAAAAAAAGCACCGAAATGTGCGCTGCTTTTCGGTCTGGTTACTACCGTTTATGTCAGAACCGGTGACATCATGGCACCGGACACCGGTACCCATCCCTAATTACTGACACATTACTGACACTGGATTGTCCAATCAAATCTCTTAATGTGACCTGCCCCTCCCCTTTCTTTGCTGTGCACTCACAGGTGGAGCTGAAATCTGAGAGAAAAAAATTAAAATTAAAAGTAGATACAGAAAAATGCGAATTAACGACATGTTAGCTACACCGTCAACAGTAATACCAACAACAACTAGTAACTACTAGTAAAAACAACTAGTACATACTAGTAACTACAAGTAATTACTAGTAACAAGTAACAACAACCAGTGACGACTAGTAAAAACAACTAGTACATACTAGTAACTACAAGTAATTACTAGTAACAAGTAACAACAACCAGTGACGACTAGTAAGAACAACTAGTAACTACTAGTAACAACAAGTAACAACAACTAGCGACAAGATAAGATAAGATAACCTTTATTAGTCCCACACGTGGGAAATTTGTTTTGGTACAGCAGAAAGTGGACAGTGCAGAGTTACATAGCAAAAATCAGAGAACACTGGAATACAATAACAATAAGATACTGTACACAACTGTACAGAATAGAATAAAATGAAATAAAATAATATATACAATAGGATAAAAATAGAATACAAATATACAGGGAGTGCAGAATTATTAGGCAAATGAGTATTTTGTCCACATCATCCTCTTCATGCATGTTGTCTTACTCCAAGCTGTATAGGCTCGAAAGCCTACTACCAATTAAGCATATTAGGTGATGTGCATCTCTGTAATGAGAAGGGTGTGGTCTAATGACATCAACACCCTATATCAGGTGTGCATAATTATTAGGCAACTTCCTTTCCTTTGGCAAAATGGGTCAAAAGAAGGACTTGACAGGCTCAGAAAAGTCAAAAATAGTGAGATATCTTGCAGAGGGATGCAGCAGTCTTAAAATTGCAAAGCTTCTGAAGCGTGATCATCGAACAATCAAGCGTTTCATTCAAAATAGTCAACAGGGTCGCAAGAAGCATGTGGAAAAACCAAGGCGCAAAATAACTGCCCATGAACTGAGAAAAGTCAAGCGTGCAGCTGCCAAGATGCCACTTGCCACCAGTTTGGCCATATTTCAGAGCTGCAACATCACTGGAGTGCCCAAAAGCACAAGGTGTGCAATACTCAGAGACATGGCCAAGGTAAGAAAGGCTGAAAGACGACCACCACTGAACAAGACACACAAGCTGAAACGTCAAGACTGGGCCAAGAAATATCTCAAGACTGATTTTTCTAAGGTTTTATGGACTGATGAAATGAGAGTGAGTCTTGATGGGCCAGATGGATGGGCCCGTGGCTGGATTGGTAAAGGGCAGAGAGCTCCAGTCCCACTCAGACGCCAGCAAGGTGGAGGTGGAGTACTGGTTTGGGCTGGTATCATCAAAGATGAGCTTGTGGGGCCTTTTCGGGTTGAGGATGGAGTCAAGCTCAACTCCCAGTCCTACTGCCAGTTTCTGGAAGACACCTTCTTCAAGCAGTGGTACAGGAAGAAGTCTGCATCCTTCAAGAAAAACATGATTTTCATGCAGGACAGTGCTCCATCACACGCGTCCCAAGTACTCCACAGCGTGGCTGGCAAGAAAGGGTATAAAAGAAGAGAAACTAATGACATGGCCTCCTTGTTCACCTGATCTGAACCCCATTGAGAACCTGTGGTCCATCATCAAATGTGAGATTTCCAGGAGGGAAAACAGTACACCTCTCTGAACAGTGTCTGGGAGGCTGTGGTTGCTGCTGCACGCAATGTTGATGGTGAACAGATCAAAACACTGACAGAATCCATGGATGGCAGGCTTTTGAGTGTCCTTGCAAAGAAAGGTGGCTATATTGGTCGCTGATTTGTTTTTGTTTTGTTTTGAATGTCAGAAATGTATATTTGTGAATGTGGAGATGTTATATTGGTTTCACTGGTAAAAATAAATAATTGAAATGGGTATATATTTGTTTTTGTTAAGTTGCCTAATAATTATGCACAGTAATAGTCACCTGCACACACAGATATCCCCCTAAAATAGCTAAAACTAAAACAAACTAAAACTACTTCCAAAACATTCAGCTTTGATATTAATGAGTTTTTTGGATTCATTGAGAACATGGTTGTTGTTCAATAATAAAATTATTCCTCAAAAATACAACTTGCCTAATAATTCTGCACTCCCTGTACAGCTGAGTAAAACTACAACTTTGTCAGAAAAAGAGTATTGCACTTAGCCTTATTGCACATGTGTGAATGTGTGTGTTTGATCTGTTGAAGTCTTTGTTGTGGAGTCTGACAGAAGTGGGGAGGAAAGACCTGCGAAATCTCTCCGTCCCACATCGTCCCACATGACAACTAGTCACAACAACGAGTAACTACTAGCAACAACAACCAGCAATGACTAGTAAGAACAACTAGTAACTACTAGTAACAACAATCAGCAACCAGTGTTGGGGAGTAACGGAATAAATATACCGGCGTTACATATTTAAAATACAAAACACGAGTAACTGTATTCCGTTACAGTTACCGTTTGAAAGGGTGTTATTCAGAATACAGTTACTTCGGATTACATGGTGGTCTTTTCCTGTTTCATATGTTAGGCTGTCCCCTCTCTATTTTTGGTAATTCCACGCCGGTGGAAACCCAAACAAAACACGCATTAAGAGGCTCTAGTGCCTGTGTCTCAATCTCACGGCTCATGTCACCCCTAGTTGCATAATGACATGAAGAAATATTTTTAAAAATTATTCAAAAAATGATTTAATATGAAGGCAATAGGCAGAGTGTTACAGGCATCGCCCTAAAGAATGTAGCCTCATGGCCTCAAAGTAAAGCAAATTTTCCGCTACGAGCCCAACACGAACCCGACGTATCAGCCAGAGGTCCCTTTACTACAGTTCGGAGCCGCGGACCTGTTTTATATACGCGCAGAATAGTTTTCTATAAGAGATCGCTGCAAAAAGTGCAGCCTTACCTGATGTCCACCTACTGTTACTCATTTTATATTAAGATTTAAACGTCTAGTTGGTATTGGTATGGTGAGTATCCTTCAGAAATAGTAATAAATCACACAGCAATAGTACATTCATGTAGTTGTAAAAAGCTTGATAATATATTAAGTAATCCAAAGTATTCAGAATACGTTACTCTCATTGAGTAACGTAACAGAACACGTTACAAAATACATTTTGGGGCATGTAATCTGTAATGGAATACATTTTAAAAGTAACCTTCCCAACACTGTCAGCAACAACTAGTAACAAGCAGTAACCAGGCCTCAGGGTCCCAGCAGGCTGCTGCTGCACCTTCAGTGAAGAAGTGAGGGAGGTTAAATGATTGTGGTAATGAACGAGATGGAGGTTCACCGTCAGGAAGGAATGAATGTCTGCTTTCACTACAAGCCGCTGCTAACAGCTACCATGTAGCTTTTAATTGTTGTTACATGCTGCAGTGCAGTTAAGCACCAACCCATCAACACGTGTACCAGCCTAATTAAAACCTGCTTCCAATCAATAATCAAACTAAATGAAATATATGTATATGCATGAGCGATCATGGTGGGCTGCCAGTCCAGCCCCGCCTGAACGGCTGTTTCAGGTACTCACCTGCTTGTTGTTAGATTAAAACTGTTAGCTGTAGGTCACAGGCTTCATCACATTTATGTTATGATGATTTATAATCAGGCAGTTTCTGGTAGGAGGTTGGTGAGGTTGCGTCCTTTCCACGTTCTTAAGAAATGAAATATGTAAACGTTTTACAATCATGTTGGATTCGCTAATTCATTTATGAACTGATCGGTGCTTCAGTCACAGGTGTAACTATTTTATTTTCAAGACATTTTCAGGTCAGTACGGTGGCGCAGTGATTAACACCACCAAGAAGCAAGAAGGTCCTGGCCGAGGCCTTTCTGTGTGGAGTTTGCATGTTCTCCCCATGTTTGTGTTGGTTCTCTCCGGTACTTGGAGAGAACCCATGGTCGTCTGTCTCTCTATGTTAGACTGGCGACCAAACCTTTTTTCCTATTCTTCTGTGATATGGTTTGACACAGAGGAATCAGAGGGGATCATGGGAAATGCCTTCCTGAGTACATGTGACCTCACATTTGAGCATGTGGACCCCATCAGAGATGATGTTATGGCTTTAAACAGAGCTTCCCTGTTTCAACAGGTACACTCATGACGTGAGATTCAAAAGATCACAATTTGATTCATGTTAAATTTATGAATAACGTTTATTGACATTTTTATTCTGAATTTTTATACCACCTATTTTCTTCTGCTTCACTAGCTCAGTGTTTGGGCCTGGAGCAGTGGTGAGAGACAGGGTCCATGTCAGGACACGTCACTATTACAGGGCTCTAAACAGGACACAGCTCATCCTCTCTCAGCGAGCCAGTCTATGGATACCCCCACCTGCAAGAGAAGAAGGAAGAGCAGAGGAGATAAATGAGTGTTTCCAGAGACTCTTCATCAGCTGTCAGTCAGTCCCACCAAGAGCTTCCAGTCAGGAAGCTCTTGGTGGGACTGTCACTTGCTGTTCGCTCTCTCTGTGGTAGAGTATCACTTCCTGTTCCTGCTCAAACACACAGTGGTGTTTTTGAGTAGCTGATCTGCTTAGAGATTTAATTAAAAACTTTTAGATACATTCTTTTTTCATAGTATAATCTTCACGTGCTTCATCCAAAGCACAGTCTCTTTGTACTCACTCCCTAATTTATAGCCAAAGTATTCACTCACTGTCTCTTTACTGTTTCACTAGCTTAGCTCAGCTTGTAGCCGACTCGTTAGCACCATGGCTACTTCACCTGTCCCTCCTGCACTTTCCTGCTCATTGTGTCAGATGTTTAGTTACTCCTCGGCCTCCTTTAGCAGTAATGATACCTGTAACAAATGTAGCATATTTGCAGCTCCAGGATTACTGAATTGGAGACTCGGCTTCGCACCCTTCATTCACCCGTAGCTAGCCAGGCCCCTGTAGCTGGTGCAGCCAAAGATAGCGTAGGCCCCGTGTTAAGAGATTTTTTAGGATTTTGGGATTTTTATTATGTTATGCTTAAAAGTACGTTTCATTATCTAAATGTGTTTGCTCTTTTCAGTATTCAGCTTAAACTCTGCAACTCTGTGCAGACTCCTAAATGGGGAAGTTACACAGGAAGCCTGCAGTTCTATTTTCTCTCTGAATAAAGACTCTTTCTTTTTACTGCAGGGTGCGAGTCTCTCCCTGAGTCTCACCCGTGTACACGTTAAACCTGTCTGAGCGTTTTTATTCTGACCTGAGTTGCAAAACAGGAAAACTCCTGACACCCCACTAGCTGTTCCCCAGCAGACCCCAAGCAGCTGGGGAAAGAGGGCGGCTGGGTGACGGTGAGGAGGAAGCATAGTCCTAAACAGAAGCCCCAGGTACACCACCAACCTGTTCATGTGTCTAACCGTTTTTCCCCACTCGGCGACACACCCGCCGGGGGTCAAACTCTGGTAATTGGTGATTCTGTTCTCAGACATGTGAAGCTAGAGACACCGCAACCATAGTCAATTGTCTTCCAGGGGCCAGAGCAGGCGACATTGAAGGAAATGTAAAACTGCTGGCTAAGGGTAAACGTAAATTCAGTAAGATCATAATTCACGTCGGCAGTAATGACACCCGGTTACGCCAATCGGAGGTCACTAAAATCAATATTGAATCGGTGTGTAACTTTGCCAAAACAATGTTGGACTCTGTAGTTTTCTCTGGTCCCCTCCCCAATCAGACCAGGAGTGACATGTTTAGCCGCATGTTCTCCTTAAATTGCTGGCTGTCTGAGTGGTGTCCCAGAAACGATGTGGGCTTCATAGATAATTGGCAAACCTTCTGGAGGAAACCTGGTCTTGTTAGGAGGACGGCATCCATCCCACTTTGGATGGAGCAGCTCTCATTTCTAGAAATATGGACCAATTTATTAAACCCCCAAAATATGACTATCCAGAGTTGGGACCAGGAAGCAGAGTTGCAGTCTTACACGCCTCTCTGCAGCTTCTCTCCTCCTGCTACCCCCAAAACCCATCTCCATTGAGACTGTGTCAGCTCCCAAACAGACAAAAACAAACTAAAACCAGCAACAAACAACGTAAACATAAAAAATCACAAAGAAAGAACAATACAGTATCCACATCTGAACCAAAGAGTAAAAATGTGGATTATTAAATATTAGGTCTCTCTCCAAGTCTCTGTTAGTACATGACTTAATAATTGATCAACAAATCGATTTACTCTGCCTTACAGAAACCTGGTTGCAGCTGGATGATTATGTTAGTTTAAATGAATCAACACCACCGAGACATTCAAACTACCCAAAAACTATCCCAAAAGAACCCACCACTTTAATCACACTCTAGATCTTGTTTTAACATATGGCATAGAAACTGAACATTTAACAGTGTTTCCTGAAAACCCTCTGCTGTCTGATCATTTCCTGATAACATTTACATTTACAATAATTGATTACACAGCAGTGGAGAGTAGACTTTATCACAGTAGATGTCTTTCTGAAAGTGCTGTAACTAAGTTTAAGAATATAATCCACCCACTGTTATCATCTTCAATGCCCTGTACCAACATAGAGCAGAGCAGCTATCTGAACGCTACCCCAACAGAGGTCGATTATCTTGTTAATAATTTTACCTCCTCACTACGTACGACTCTGGATACTGTAGCTCCTGTGAAAACTAAGGTCTCAAATCCAAAGTACCTGACTCCGTGGTATAATTCTCAAACACGTAGCCTAAAGCAGATAACTCGTAAGCTGGAGAGGAAATGGCGTGTCACAAATCTAGAGGATCATCATTTAGCCTGGAGAAATAGTTTGCTGCTTTATAAGAAAGCCCTCCGCAAAGCCAGAACATCTTACTATTCATCACTGATTGAAGAAAATAAGAACAACCCCAGGTTTCTCTTCAGCACTGTAGCCAGGCTGACAAACAGTCAGAGCTCTACTGAGCCAACCATCCCTTTAACGTTAACTAGTAATGACTTCATGAACTTCTTCACAAATAAAATTTTTATCATTAGAGAAAAAATGACCAATAATCATCCCACAGATGTAATATTATCTACAGCTACTTTTAGTACCATTGATGTTAAGTTAGACTCTTTCTTGATCTTTCTGAGTTAACTTCAATAATTACTTCCTCCAATTGAATTGTTTGATCAACATGGAGGCTGTCACTGAACATCACTGACAGAAGGACACAGACTTAAACGTGATTCGTAGACTTCAGCAGAGCTTCTGCCCACATAGCAAAATTGGTGTTTACACATGGCCGACATACAGCAAAGAATGACGGCCCTTTGGTGGCCCCGATCTGGTTTGCCAGAGGTGGCCCAGACATGGGCCGGCACAAGGCCAGTTGCAGACACACTGGTGGTCCTGTGCTGGCCCATGTGTGGATTACTCTACCTCCTGAGCTACAGTCACCCAGTGGTAAACATGAGTAAATCCTCACTAGGTTTTGAATAAAGTCTACACTCACAAACCTGTCAAGCCTGCATTTGAAACGTTGGCTACCATAGCAGTATAGTATTACAACATGGCATTTGGGTCTTCTAACTACAATAGGAAAATAGGAACATAAATAGTGCCATCATTGCCAGACCTGGCCCACATCTGGTTGACATACACCCTGCCATGACACCAGTCAGTCAGAAGTGCCAGCTTGACACCAGATCCGGGCCAGACCCGTCTGCTATGTGGGTGGTCTGTATGACGACCACAAGGTTACTAAATGTAAGGGTGGTTCTCTGGAATAAGAGCCAGTGATTTGCAATCTTGTCAATTGTTGTCACAGTCTTGAGTCATACTGTGACAACGTTAAAACTGATCAGCTGTTAAGGCATGAAATGAGAGAACAAACAGTATGAGATCAGATTTGATGCTGCTCTCACAGTTTTATGAATGATGATTACTTTTTATAAGGCTTCACTGAGAAGGCTGCAACTTTACAGGAAACACTGGATCTTTGTTTCATACTGACTGTTTAGTACATTACTGCTGACAGCACCACCCACTCACTCCAACAGTTTACTTACTCCAGAGTCTCCAGTCTGTAGTCTAGACTCTCCTGAAGATCAACCAGCTCAGACAAATCTGGATCCTGCAGGTCATTGTAGCACAGGTCCAGCTCTCTCAGATGGGAGGGGTTGGACTTCAGAGCTGCTGCCAGATAATCACAGCTGATCTTTGACAAACCACAGCTCAACAATCTGTATAAAGAATGAAAGATGTAAGTTTATTAGACAAACTTCAAACAGCAGCTTCATACAGTCTTCAGGAAACTTCAACAAAGTTATAGAAAATACATTTTTTCCACAATTCCCAATTCCTTATCCATTTTAAAAATATAAATGGATGCTTTAAAAAAAAACCCATAAAAATGTAAATTAAAAACAAACAATGTTGAAACAATGGATTATATTCATGCTGTTACAAACCAGCTAAACTACTGGTATGCTACCATTTAACAGAGGAGTCATCCCTACAACACAAAACCAAATTACTGTACAGTAGGAAACACAGAGAAGACCATGTGCCTTCATGTTTTCAGCAGAGAGTGAGAAACCAAGTGGGCTCAAACTTCCATGTGAGGACTAAATTTATAACTCACGCATTGTCTCGCAGATAAGAACATGAAAGAATGAGGGGCATTTTCATTTTTGCAAAAACACGATAGTATAATATCAATTAGTGTGACCCCACAATCCCTCTGACAGGGTTGGCTGTCTATTTTCTAAACTATCAAATTAAGACCTCATGACTCCTGTTCACACACACAGTGAAAAAAATGTGGTGACCCTTAAATTCACAATTTTATAAATAAAAATATTACAGTGACTCAGATGTTAATGGATGAAAAGAAAAGAAAAGAAAAGAAAAGAAAAGAAACAAAAACCATGAGGAGAAACTGAAGGTGAAAATCGACTGTGGATTTTTCTTCTTTGTTGAACGTTTGAAATGTGCACATTGTTCTGTTGCAGTCAATGGACTAAACCAGAGAAGAAGAAAACAGACTTTACCATGAAGATCTTCAGTGTGGATCAGTATAATATCAGCCTTATGTCTGTAGTTTGGTGTCAGCACAACTTTCACATCATATTCATCTCCACACAACTAAAACATGGTGACTGACCTCAGAGTTTCAAGTCCACATCCTGGACTCTCCAGGAAACCACACAGATGCTTCACTCCTGAATCCTGGACGTCGTTGCTACTCAGGTCCAGCTCTCTCAGGTGGGTGGGTTTGGACTTCAGTGCTGAGACCAAAGAGCTGATGTCTGACAAACCACAGTAATCAAATCTGAATAAAGAATAAAAAAGGAAGTTTATTTCAGTTTTGTGCATAAAATAACTTTACAACTTCACCAGAGATAAAGAAAATTCAGAAAGTAGAAGTTCTGAACATGAAAATAGGGTTGAATTTTGCTGTCACACAGACAAATCCCGCTAGTGGAGCTGATCACAGCCACAGAAACAGCAATTCGAAACAACAATATTGCAGACGTGGAAGCAGAGCAACTACGGACGAAAGTTTCAGCCTGTCTCAGCAATGCAAAGCCCCCAGCATCCAACATCACCATGGAGGAGAGGAAAGCACTCACATCACTTAGTAATGACAACAACATTATCATGCTTCCGGCAGACAAGGGTAGGTGCACAGTATTGCTAAACCAGAAAGACTATCATGAGAAAATTTTGTCACTGCTCAGTGACAAAAATACTTATGAGCCCCTGAAATGAGACCAAGGAAGTGGTTACAGGGAGAGGGTCATAGACTGTCTGAAGCGTTAGAACAGGACAACGCTATTGATCGGGCCTCATACCACAGGCTATACCCAGGGAAATCTACACCAAGTCTGTATGGTTTACCGAAGATACACAAACAGGGTGCACCTTTAAGGCCGATTGTCTGCATGATCAACTCGGTCACCTATAAAATCTCCAAGTTTCTGGCTTCGATCCTCAACCCACTGGTAAGCAGCTCTGAACACCACATCCAGATCACTTTGGATTTTGTAGAGAAGGTGAGAGATGTCATTATGGAGGCAGATGAAACCATGGTCTCGTACGATGTTACATCTCTCTTCACTTGCATCCCAGTCACGGAAGCGTTGGAGGTAGTCCGTAAGAGATTACAGGATGACCCCAACCTCAGGAACAGGACCACTCTCAGCATCGACCAAGTGTGTTTGAAGTGTGTCTTCATTCCACCTACTTCACATAAAAGGGTCAGTTCTAGAGGCAGAAACATGGGTGTGCCATGGGCTCCCCAGTTTAACCCATCGTGGCCAATTTGTACATGGAAGAAGCGGAAAAGAGGGCTTTGCTATCCTACCCTGGAACACCACCAAATCATTGGTTCATGTATGTGGATGACACCTGGGTGAAAATCAAATCTCAGGATGTAGCGCATTTCATGGATGACATTAACTCAGTGGACCGGCACATCAAATTCACCAGGGAGGATATGAAAAGTTGCAGGTTAGCCTTCTTAGACTGAGATTTCCATCAGTATTGGGGGACATCTAAAAGCTGACGAATACCGTAAACCTACGCATACGGATCAATATTTAATGTTTGACTCTCATCATCCACTGAAGCATAAACTGGGTGTCATCAGGACGCTACAACACAGAGCGAACACCATCCCCACTGACACAGCGGCCAGGGAAGCAAAAGAACATCACATCAAGAAGGCCCTGAGTAAATGTGGTTATCCCAGCTGGACTTTTGTCAAAGCTGGGAAGGCGCCTAAAGAAAGCTCCAGTCGATCCAGGAGAGAAGGACAACTGCTGCCTAAGCGAAAACCCTTAATGATCCTGTATGTGTCAGGAGAGCCAAACAATTGTTTGGCTCTCAGCGAAGGCGGTCGCACTTTTCTCCTCTCCTCTCCCTTATCTTCCCTGCTTAGCTTCTTCTGTCCTTGTCTTGTCTCCTGTTTTTTGTATTACTTTTCCCTGGAACACTCTGTCACAGTCTGTTCTCTAAAACCAAAAAGAGAATTATGGATTTGATCAACTGGTCCCTGAATGCAATTGACACCCCTTTCTCAACGAGAAGTCTGGGCTTGGGTGAGCCTGAGTGTTGAAGATATCTACCCATTCGGAACCATGATAACAGGGTTCTTGCTGATCGGAGCTGGCTTGGCCCTGGCTTATCGAAGAATTAAGGAGCGGAACCAGCTGTTCAAACCCCCACAAGGCTGCCCGCTGGGATTGAAACGATCGGCCGAGGCGTGAGTTTCTCAAAATGGGCTCATTGAGTGCAGCACGGATAAGATCTTGGAGAAGCTTACGGCTGCCATGAATACTCAGAATAAGACCTCTGAGTGCAAACTGGATTTCATCTGGAGGGGCTCACTCGGAATAAGACCTCTGAGCGCAAATTGGATCACATCTTGGAGAAGTGCACTGCGGTCGTGAGTTCTCAGAATCTGCTCTTTGAGCACAAGAATGACAACGTCACGGAGCGTAAGTTTGATAACATCATGGAGAACCTCATGGCTCTCCAACGGGAGATTGAGAGACCAGTGTTGGACTGTTAGAACAGCTTTGAAATTCATATAAATTGTTGTTCGCACTAAAGTAAAAACCACCATCACTTCATACGGATACCCCTTTGGCGCCAGCTGCGGTCTCAAGGCTGGAGCTGAACAACAACACCCTGATAATGGACTGTGTTTAGACTGTTCTTCCCATTCTATGCAAGGCCACCTGGGTTGGCTGGAAGACTGTTTACTTAGCCTGGCAGGGCGAAGGACACCGTCTCAGCTGAACCCTGGACACGCACACACAAACATATACACTGATATGCACACACTCATCCCCCCTCCCTTTCCAACGCCTTCGATGCTTGTTTCCTGCTGGGGAACACGGCGGGTCTGAGCCCGCGCTGGAATGGTAGCGCTGGGCAGGGCGGCTGCTGTGTTCACTTCGGATTACTCCTCACCCCCCACCCAACCCTGTGGCTTGTCATGTGTTTCATAATGTTGTGCTGAGGAGTTTTTTTTGTTTCCTGTTCTCATGCTGTCCCCCCATGGGAGCCCAGCATGAGTAGAGGTCTCTTTTTTTCCTCTTGTACTTTCCCATTGTAGTGTACATTTCAGTGTTTTTTCTGTAACGCTACCGATCTCCGACTTGTATCCCCATGCAATGTCTGTGTTGTATGTGTAAGGTTGGGGGGAGGGTCCCATTTCACTGCAGGGCAACCTGCATGTGGCGAATAAAGCCTTGATTGATTGATTGGAGTATCAGAACAGCTGAGACGCATTTTTCCTAAACACCGGGTCTCTGTGGCTTTTAAACCCCAAAACACACTGCGGCAAAAATTGGTCCACCCCAAGGATCGGGTTCCCCGACACAAACAGAGTAACATAGTGTACGCTGTTAAGTGCCAGGAGGATTGCCAGGATTTATACATCGGGGAAACCAAACAACCTCTGGCGAAGCGGATGGCACAACACAGAAGAGCTACCTCGTCAGGCCAGGACTCTGCAGTTTATTTACATCTACAGGCCAGTGGACACTCTTTCAATGATGAGGATGTACACATCCTGGACAGGGAGGAACGCTGGTTTGAGCGCGGAGTCAAGGAGGCCATTTACGTGAAAAGGGAAAGACCATCTCTGAATCGAGGAGGGGGCCTAAGGGTACATCTGTTGCCATCTTACAATGCTGTGATTGCAGCCATTCCCCAACTCTCTGTGAATGGGACTCATGGACATTGATCAGTGGGCTTTGATCAGTAGTTGTTGATCAATGGTCATGAGAATTTGCATAATTATGATGAAGGGACTGACCTCCCAGCCCATTGTTCCTTCAGTGGGCTGGTTTCAGTCATTATGCAAATGCACTGTTTATAAGATTGGGGAAACAGCTGAGACTGAAGAAGTCACTTGGATGAGTGATGAAACGTTTCTCCCACAAAATGCTACGTCCAGATGAACAGATTCAACTTTTGGAGAAAATAGAAACTCCAAACAGCTGAAGCTAAAAGGATACAGTCACGATCCTGGGTCTTTTGACCCAGAGTTTTGAGTTTTAGTTTATTTTGGTGTTTATGGTTCATATTAAGTTCATTAGGTTATCTAAGTTCATTAGTTTATTGGATTCCCTTGTGTTCTCAACCCCTGTGTTAAGTCTTCCTTGTCCTTTATGTGTTTCATGTCTGCATGTCTTTTGTTGTTAAGTTCATGTAGTCATGTCTGTGTTTCATTATGTTTCCTGTTTTATTTTGAAGAGATCCTGTGTTCCTGTGTTCATTGTGTTTAGTTTTACACTTCCCCTGTGACGTTGTTATGTTCATTTGTTTCAGCTGTTTCCCCATGTGTTTCCACTTCCCTCATTATCCTCCTGTGTGTCCGTGTGTTTTCAGTCATTCCTTGTCTGGTCGTCTACTAGTCCATGTTGTGTCCCCAGGTATCCGTGTCAGTTCTCCATGTTTAAGATTTTTTCATGTTTTAGTTTTAGTTCACCCAGTTTAGGTTTTTGTTTAGTTTCTCCCATGCCCTTTGTTTGTATCTATTTTTGCCAGCCTCAATAAGCGGCTTGTTTTTGTTAGTCCACGTCACGTTTCACATTCTGTTTTGGTCTGCATTTGAGTCCTTTTCACAATACATACAGTCTGCCTCAGCCAGACTGTGACAGATGCAGTCTTCAAAAATCTTCAACAAAGTTATAGAAAATGCATTTTTCTTAGATTTATATCTATGGTCAGTGATGGGAATAACACCGTTAACACCCTTTCTCTCTTGGCACGGAGGCGGTCGCACTTTTCTCCTTCTCCCTCTCCCTTATCTTTCCTGCTTGGCTTCTCATGTCTTTTGTATAGTCTCGCTTATTCTCTAAACCTCAAAGAGTTTCTCAGTCTTGTTCTCTAAAACCTAAAGAATTATGGATTTGATCAACTGGTCCCATAACGGAATTGACACCTTCCTGGGCTTGGGAGACCCTGATTGTCCTGCGGAGACATTTGCTGCTTGATACTCGATGGTCGGTTGCGTCGTGTGTCTGGCGACACTCTTGATGGAGGACAATGAACGACATCTACCAATTCGGAACCACGATAACAGAGTTCTGGCTGATTGGAGCTGGCTCGGACCTGGCTTATCGAAGTACAAGAAGCGGCTACAGCTGTTCAAAATCCCATAAGGCTGGCCGACATGATAGACTATTGGCAGGGCTGTGAGTACTCAGACTGTGTTTTGAACGCCAAATGGATAAGATCTTGGAGAAGCTCATGGCTCTGCAATATGGATAACATCTTGGAGAAGAACAATGGGAACTGAGAGAACTGGTGACCAGTGATGGACATTAGGCCAACTGTAAAATTGGATGCAGTTGTTCGCACTAAACCCAAACATTCCCCATCTTCACTCATGCGGCTATCCCACTGGCGCCAGCTGAAGGCCTGCCAAGGTCGAAGCTGACTGGAACAACAAAAATTCTTCCATGATAACAGGATTGTTGTCAGAACTCTTTGTCCCTCCTTCAAGGCCATCCGCGTTGATCGAAGATTGTTGACTTTTGCTTAACCGGGTGAAGGGACACTTTCTCTCGGTTGAACACGGAACACACACACACGTACACATACGCATGTACACTGACACAGACCTACACTCCCCCCCCTCTCCAAACGCCTTCGAAGCTTATGTCTTCTATGTTGTGAGATGTGATGATTCATGTGCTGAGGTGTTTTTTTCTTTTCTCAAACTCATCTCCCTGTTGGAGCTCAGTCTGGGGGGAGTTCTTTTTTCTCCTCATCTTTCCTCATGTTGTGCATTTTCCATTGTTATACCTCTCTGACCTGTCAACCCATGTGATGTTTGTGTAATGTATGTATGGTCAGAAGGGTAAGATGGCACTGGCACGGCTGGCAGCCTTAACCCAATTTCCCTCGGGATGAATAAAGTATTATCAATCAATCAATCAAAAGTAAGGGTGCTCCTAACACTGTTACTTTTTCCAGTTACTAGTAATCTAACGAATTACTATTTCTATCATTATCTCACATAGCAAAATTGGTATGGCCCAGATCTGGCCCACCCAATGTGCTTACACATGGCCCACATAGTGCAAAGAATGACGGCCCTTTAGTGGCCCAGATCTGGTTTGCCAGAGGTGGCCCAGACATGGGCCAGCACAAGGCCAGTTGCAGACACACTGGTGGTCCTGTGGTGGCCCATGTGTGTGCTGGCAAACCTGATCTGGGCCACCAAAGGGCTGTCATTCTTTGCAGTATGTGGGCCATGTGTAAATTGTGTGCAGCCACGGGCCAGTTGCAGACACACTGCTGGCCCTGTGCTGGCCCAGACCAGTTTCAGCTCTGATCCCAGATGTCAGCCTAATTTGTACCTTAATCAAGCCATGTAATAACAACATGTGCCGGAACATAATAGTGCAAAAGTAAAATGATGAAACTCTGTTCAGAGAGTGAATGGACTGATCCTTATATAACGCTTTTCTACTCTCCTGCACTACTCAAAGTGCTCTATACAACATGCCACATTCACTTGGGCCACATAAACCAAACCATAATTGGGCCAGATGTGGCATGCCATCACATAAACAGTCCCATCATTGCCGACCTGGCCCGCATCTGGTTGACACACACCCTGTCATGACACAAGTCAGTCAGAAGTGCCAGCTTGATGCTGGATCTGGGCCAGACCTGTTTTCTGTGAGCCTGGGCCACATAAACCAAACCACAATCGGGCCAGATGTGGCATGCCATCACATAAACAGTGTTATATACACCAGGCCTGACCCATATATGCATGACATACCACTTACCATGCCAGAAGTCAGCCAGCAGTGCCGGCTTGACACCAGATCCGGGCCAGACCTGTCTGCTATGTGGGACAACACTGGACAGCAACACAGCAAAAAGATCTTATATCAGCCCAAGACAACTCTGAGTCTCCATTTTTGTGTTAAAAGTGTTGACTTCAAACTATATACCAGTTTTCAAATTGTGTTGATCGGCCACGTAAAACTAGAGTTTACTTATATTTACTGCAGGAAGAAACTGCGCTTTCTGAGGAAAGCGTTCAAAAGCCCTCTCTGCCTGAGCAAAAACAAAAACAAAAAACCCCCCAACTTTTCTTATTGGTGACAAAATGTACCATGTCGACCAATCAAAAAAAATAATATGGCAACATGGGATTTGGTTGGTTAGGAAGAGGGGGAAGCTTTAGGAGTGATGGTGGCGAGAGAGCAAAAGAGAGAGAGAGAGAGTTTTGAGATGTGAGAGATTTGTGATGTTTAGCGTGTTTGGAGTTTAAAGTTAGTGTGTTGTCTTGTGCAGTTAGTGTGTTGTGAAGTTAGTGTGTAGTGTAGCTGATAATTTTGTTGTGTGTGTGAGAACAGTTCTGCCAAAAAGCCATCAAAGGCAGATTACAGTGTAAACACTCTGGAGCAGTGATACATCTGCTGCTGTCAGGCCTGCAGGTATCAGGCTGTCATGTTCTCCTTTACCTTATAGTGGACAGAAACTGTTTTTGGAGAGGCACAAATAATTTGTGTAGCATCTTATTGTCATGGTCATGGGTCATGGTCCCCGTGCCTGCCCAGCCGGCCCCGCAAGGCTACATGTGTTTTGTGTTCTTTCTCTCTCTCTCCTTCACCGCTCTGCCTGGGCGGAGCTCACTGCGGGCTCCCGCCCTTGGCAAACACACCTGTTCGCGATTAATTGCCATTACCTGTCCACCATTTAAGGCCGGGACGCAGACCCGGATGATTGTGTGAGACACGTTAGTGATCCTCTCAGCTCCTGTGAATTTGTGCTTATGTATTTTGAGACTTTGAGTAATTTCCCTCTCCTGTGTGATAGTTTTCCTCCCCGGACCTGTGACCTCCCTGCTGTGTGGACGTGTGTGTGTGTTTGGACGTGGAGACGACAACAAGTGCGAGAGAGTTTTCTCTAGGACCCTTGGAACCCCGGATTTTCCCCCTCACTGTATATCGTCATCGTTTATTTGTATAGCACTTTAAGAACACACCAGGCAGACCAAAGTGCTGAACAACACAGATCAAAACAACTACCAAATTAAAAATACCATAAAATCATTACATACAATAAAATAAATAAGGTGGTGTCAATTTCCTACAGAGTTAAAAGCCAGGGAATAAAAATAGGTTTTCAATCTGGACTTAAAGACCTGCACTGATGACGCTTGTCTAATTTGGAGGGGAAGGTTATTCCAGAGCATCGGAGCCGCAACTGAAAAAGCTCGGTCTCCTCTGCATTTCAGCTGCGACTTAGGGACCGACAGCAGCAGCTGCTCAGCTGAACGGAGCGAGCGAGGAGGAACATGTGGCTTCAGCAAATCAGATAAGTAGACAGGAGCCAGACCATTTAAAGATTTAAAAACCAATAGAAGGACTTTAAAACAAACCCTAAATTCAATGGGAAGCCAATGCAAGGAAGCCAGAACCGGAGTGATGTGATCGAATTTCTACTACCGGTTAAAAATTGCGCCGCTGCATTTTGCACTAACTGCAGGCATGACAAGGTGACCGACCCGACCCCTATTAAAAGGGAATTACAATAGTCCAGACGTGAGGTGATAAAAGCATGAATAAGAGTTTCCAAATTGGGTTTGGAAAGGAAAGGCTTAACCTTCGACAGGCGTCTGAGGTGATAAAAAGCTGATTTTACCACCCCATTTACATGACCTTCAAAAGTAAGCGCGGAATCAAGTTTAACACCAAGATTAGTGATTGAACTTTTCAGATGAGAGGTCAAATCACCAAAATCAACATCTGGGGTATCAGTAGAATGATGCGGGCCATATAAAATTGCTTCCGTTTTGCAACCATTAAAATTCAAAAAATTATTTGCCATCCATAATTTAATATCGCTAAGACAGTCAAGCAGATTGACATGGGGAGGTATCCAAATGACTAAAAGGTAAATAAAGCTGACAGTCATCGGCATACAAATGAAATGACACTCCGTGTTTACGAAAAATCGCACCAAGGGGGAGTAAGTACAGTGAGAAAAATATATATTCTGCACTGGTGTTGTAAATAAACTCTGTGTTTGGAAACGTCAACCTGCTCTGCGCTTGAGTCCCTGCAATCGATCGTGACACTTATTTGATGCAGAACATTTTTAGATAAATAGTTGTAAATAACTAAATAACTTGTTTGCAAAACTTGTACATAGTTTTTTAAAAATTACAATTTTTATTTGCATTTAAGTTATGAAAATGATTCATTAAACATGTTTGTGGTTGTTACAGTAAAAAATATAACTTTTCTCTACTCAGATTTTATATTTTTTATCTGATTTTAGATCAACTATGTCAAAATGAAAAAATAAGAGTAAATTCAGGCGTGAGGTTGTGCTGAAAAGAATGACACCAAACAAGGCGAGATAAACAGTTTTTAAAGGTGAAATCTAGAAGTAAAATCAAAAGTAGTCAAAAACATCCATTATACCCTGGACCCCAGAGGGTTAAACGTTTTTTTTTAAGTAACGCAATAGTTACTTTTACTAGTAATCAGTTACTTTTATAATATTGTAACGTAGTTACTAACTAGACCTACAAACTATTACTTAAGATGATGTCCTTAAGAAGCCAAGCTACTAGTTCAGATTATAGCGATTTAGCAGATAAATTAATCCCTATAAATTGATTATTTTTCTTTCTTATTTTGTCTTTTTGTTTTCCAGACTGCTGTTCAGATGAAAACATCATTTGAAAAAGTTACCTTTGATCAGTGGGTTAAACAATTTAAGGTTTTTGCTTGAATGTTGACATGGCTTTACCTAAATGGCCTTGTGCCTTAATATATCCAAGCACTGTTAAAACTTTGAAGATAAAACTTTTCAGTCAGTGTGTCTTAGGTCTAGGACCATGGATATCACCCAGTGCTCTGTTTGCACTTTACTGCAGACATCTTCAGTTGCTCTTTGGTTTTGAGTCTTTCTGCCTTCAGTTTCGTATTTAATAACCAAAAAGTTGCTCTGCTGGGTAAAGACCAGGTGACTGAGTTAGCTATTTAAGAGTATCCCATGTCTTTGCTCGGGGAAACTCTTGGGGTTTGTTTGCAGTATGCTTTGAGCCACTGGCCATTTGCACTGTGAATCTCTGTCCAGTCAGTTTTGGTACATTGGGCAGAATCTGAGCAGAAGATTGCCCTGTACACTTCACAATTCATCCTGCTACTACAATCAGCAGTCACATTATCAATAAGCATTAGTGACCCAGTCCCATTTGCATCCATACATGTTTATGCCATATCACTGCCTCCACCATGTTTGACTGATAATGTGGTATGCTTCAGATCATTAGCGATTCCTGTTTTTCCACATCTTTATTTCATTTGTCCAAAGATATATATTTAGAATTGTCCTGTTGAGTATTTCACAAGTATAACTACTTTGAACTTTTGACCTATTCAACTTCTGTGTGCAAAACATACCATGAGTAAACAATGTTAAAATAATAAAGTGGCCAGTGAGTTATTCCTCTGAAGATCCTTGATTGTTTTTATCCCCTAGTAGTCCTCATGCAGAATTAAAGTTTTTTAAGACTTTGTAGATTTCAATAACTGAGAGCTTAATCAATGGAAATCACAGCAGTTTCATTTCTGCTTTGAATTTGAACTGAAGACAAATACAAGGAGAAACTGAACATGTAAATCAAGTCTCAAAGTGAATTACCAGTAGAAGATTTTTTCACTATGTAGGTTTTAAATATGTAGCACAGCATTACTTTGCATCAGCTAATGGACTGAATCCGAGAAGGAGAAAACAGAATTAGACCCAGATTCTCACAACTAGAACATTGTGACTGACCTCAGAGTTTCAAGTCCACATTGTGGATTCTCCAGAAAACCACACAGCTGCTTCACTCCTGAATTGTGCAGCTTGTTGCGGCTCAGGTCCAGATGTTTCAGATGGGAGGGGTTGGACTTCAGTGCTGAGACCAGACAGCTGATTTCTGACAATGTACAGTCTTCTAAACTGAAAAAGAAAAAAGGAAATGGAAACTCCAAACAGCTCAAGCCAAAAGGGAGCAGCTTGAACCATTCCTAAAGAACCTTGAACAAACAAATAAAACATTTTTTTATATTTGTGTTAAGAAAACTAGTGGTTTGGTATTTGATATCGTAATAATCTCTATACTTTTTTTTTTTTTTTTTTTTTTTTTTTTACATGACTGTTAAGTCAATATGTTATGTATTTTGCACTGTTGATCAGACAAAAAAAAAAAAGGTTTACATTGTTCAGGGGGAAAAAGCCAGCCATTGGGTGAACAGAAGCCAGTCTTGTCCTAGTTCTGCTTTCAAGCTTAGTAGTTCCACCAGTGAGAACATTCTGGTTCTGTTCTTAGAAATATGAAGCTAGATACACCAGCAACCACAGCTGATTCCAGGGGCCAGAGGTGACTACTGCTGGCTAATACTAAGTGTAGATATAGTAGGACTGTAATCATAGTTATGATACCTGGTTACATCAATCGGAGGTCACTAAAATCAATATTGAATCGGTGTGTAACTTTGCCAAAACAATGTGGGACTCTGTAGTTTTCTCTGGTCCCCTCCCCAATCAGACCAGGAGTGACATGTTTAGCCGCATGTTCTCCTTAAATTGCTGGCTGTCTGAGTGGTGTCCCAGAAACGATGTGGGCTTCATAGATAATTGGCAAACCTTCTGGAGGAAACCTGGTCTTGTTAGGAGAGACGGCATCCATCCCACTTTGGATGGAGCAGCTCTCATTTCTAGAAATATGGACCAATTTATTAAACCCCCCAAAATATGACTATCCAGAGTTGGGACCAGGAAGCAGAGTTGCAGTCTTACACGCCTCTCTGCAGCTTCTCTCCTCCTGCTACCCCCCCAAAACCCATCTCCATTGAGACTGTGTCAGCTCCCAAACAGACAAAAAACAAACTAAAAACCAGCAAAAAACGACTTAAACATAAAAAAAAAAATTACAAAGAAAAAACAATACAGTATCACCAACAGCACCAAAGAAAGGACTAAAACTATTAAACATTAAGTTTTCTCTTCTAAGTTCCTGTTAGCCAATGACTTAATATCTGATCAACATCCTGATTTACTCTGCCTTACAGAAACCTGGTTACAGTTGGTTATGTTAGTTTAAATGAATCAACACCCCCCGAGTCATTCTAACTATCAAAATCTTTTAAAATATAAATGTATTTTTCCAGAAATATCAGAGTCTCAGCTAAAAAGAAGAAGGAGGGAGAGGTCATACTTGACTTTTGTGTGAAGTGGACTTGTGGAACACCAAGAAATTAACTGCAGCAATTTTTATTGAAATTATTTTGTTTGTGTGGGGTTATTTGGGGGGTTTTTTAAACAATGATTTATTGATTTTTTGGAACAACACAAACAGCAACAAATCAGCACAGCCAAATAGAAATAAGAAAAAGAGAAGAAAAACACAAATACACGTACATGAGTTACAGATGTACATGTCTGGGTCAAAATATGTACAGTGTTTCACATTTGAAGTCAATGGAAAGAAAAAAGGAAAAAAAGGGGGAGAGAAAAAAAAATACAGACATTAATTATTGTGTTTAAAAACAAAATGTGATCCCCCTTTATGTAATAGGACAGCAAGGTCACGAGGTAGGTGATCAACCAAAGGCTGCCATATCTTACAGAATGCATCACAGTTGCCCTTTATAATGGCACTGAGGTGCTCCATTGGCAGCACCTTGAACGTTTCTCTGTACCATTGTGTAACAGTGGGGGGCTGTCTCTGAATCCATTGAAACAGTACACATCACCTCGCTAAATGTAAAAGTTTACCTAACAAACGCATCTGTACAGAAGATGGAGAGAGCCCTTCTATAGATAGACCCAGAACAAACAGCACAGGGTTCAGTGGGATCGTCTGGTGAAAGATTGAGCGAAGCTCTATAGCAAAATTTTTCCAAAATCTAATAATTAAAGGACATTGCCATATGCAATGGTAGTAAGTCCCCACATCCATACTGCACTTTACACAAAGAGGAGAAATCTGAGGATGAATTTTATTTAAAAACTCTGCAGTCTATGTGTGATTCTGTAACAGCTTTCCTGGAGTCAGTTACAGGAAAACAATTTCTTGGCAGATCTAAAAGTTTTGGACCGTGCTTCTGCACTAAGCTGAACTTCGAGGTCGGTTTCCCACCGAATCCTGGCCTTATCAGTGGTTACAAAATTCAAAGACAATAATTTCCCATAACAAAGAGAGATAAATTTCTTTTTTGTGATTATTTCCTCATTAAATTTAAGAAGAAAGCTTTCAATAGGATTCAAAACAGGTTGATTGGCTGGAAATTTAAGGGAATTTACAAAATGCCTTACTTGCAGGAACCCAAAGAAGTGTTTCTGTGGTAAATTATATTTAATTTGAATTTGATTAAAGGCCATGAAACTACCCCTCTCAAACAGATCACAAATAAATCGTATATTTTTAGAATGCCAATCATCAAATATACTAATGCCAATACCTGGAAGGAAAGCTTTATTCCTAATTAGAGGCTGCAGTGCACTAGAAAAACCTCTTCTTCCAACGTGGGCAGCAATATTATGCCAAACCTTAAGTGTAGGCATCAAAATAAAATTATTTCTGACACCAAGAGGAAGGTCAGCCAGATCAATAGATAAAAGACTAAGAGGCGAAAGAGGGTCACAGCATCAAGTGGTGTCTGGTGTCTTGCCTTGGTATAGAAAGGAATGTAACCACCCTGAGATTATTTGTGCATGGCAAGCCCAGTAATAACATAAAAGGTTAGGAAGTGCCTGCCCCCCCCCCCTGTAGGCAGCTGTAAAATCTGTATCTTTAGTCTAGATTTCTTCCCATGCCATATAAATTTAGAAATATATCCCTCAATCTCTGAGAATGTTTTTCTGTTGATCCTGAGAGGCAACATTTGTATGGGATATAATATTCTGGGTAAAACATGCATTTTGATTAAACTTATTCTAGGGGTTGCTGTCTTATTTAATGAATCATTTCAATGTAAGCAGCTATCTCCTGGAAGTTTTCAGTCTTTTGAATATGTGGCTTTACAGCTGAAGGCCCCATCCAAAGTTGTGTTTCTTAATGTTTACAGGCCTCCCAAATACTGCACAGACTTTTTTAATGACCCCAGTGAACTGCTGTCTGTGATCTGTGTTGATTTCGACTGTGTAATTATTGTTGGGGATTTTAACATCCATGTGGACAACCCTCAGGACAAAGGGACCAAAGACCTGAGTAACACTCTGGGCAACTTTGGGCTGACTCAGCATGTAACAGAGGCCACACATAATAGAGGACACACTCTTGACCTACTGATCTCCAAGGGCCTGAGCATTTCAAAGGTTACTGTGTCTGATGTGGGCCTGTCTGATCATTACTGTGTTTTCTTTGGAAGTAAAATCTCAGCCCACACAAATATATCAACAGCAGTGATCACAAAACGGTGTATAACTGAACACAGTAGTGAGATCTTTAACCAGGTCTTCCCATTAACACCTGACCTGTCCAGAGGTTCAGTCAATGAGCTCGTCAATAGCTTCAATGCTAAAATGTTAAATGTAATGGACACTGTTGCTCCCATTAAGGTGAAGGTTATCTCTGAAAGGAAGAAGTCTACATGGAGAAACCCCACACTGGTGAAAAATGAAAAAAGAGAGTGTAGGAAAGCTGAGCGCAGATGGAGAAAAACAAACCTCCAGGTTCATTATGACATCTATAAAGAGAAACTTCACAATTATAATTTACAACTGAGGAGTGCAAGGAGGTCCTACTTCTCTGACATCATCACCAAAAACAGTCATAACGCTCGGGTCTTATTTTCTACAGTTGACAGGCTAACAAACCCTCCTGTGTCAGTGGCAGCTGAACTTCATTTGACCATGGCCTGCAATGACTTTGCCAAATTCTTCACAGAAAAAATCCAAAAGATTAGACAAGCAATTAATACATCAACAGCAGATCCAGGATATGTACTGTGTCCACCGAAAAACTGTTTAAACACCATCAAACAGTTTCATCCTATTAACAGCAAAGACCTGGAGGACATCTTAGGTCAACTGAACTCCTCTTGCTGTTTAGATGTCCTGCCAACAAGTTTTTTCAAAAAGGTCTCAAAGACTTTGGAGTCAGACCTGTAACAGATCGTCAACTTTTCTTTAATGTCAGGTGTGTTTCCAGAATCACTAAAAACTGCTGTAATTAAACCTATACTGAAAAAGGACAATCTTGACAAGACAAATGAACAACTACAGGCCGATCTCAAATCTCCCATTTTTAAGTAAGATTATTGAAAAAGCAGTTTCTCAACAGCTCAATTACTTCTTAAAACAGAATAACTGTTATGATGCCTTCCAGTCAGGTTTTAGACAGAACCACAGCACTGAAACCGCTCTGACCAAAGTGTTTAATGACATATGTCTGAATACAGACAGTGGAAAAATGTCAGTCTTAGTTTTACTGGATCTCAGTGCAGCATTTGACACAGTTGACCACAACATATTACTCAAACGACTGGAGAACTGGGCAGGTCTTTCAGGAACTGTACTAAACTGGTTCAAAACATACTTAGAAAACAGGAAATATTTTGTATCAATAGGTAACTTCACATCTGAGCAGACAAGTATCACATGCGGAGTTCCCCAAGGTTCCATCTTGGGACCCCTTCTGTTTAACATTTACATGCTCCCACTGGCACAGATTATAAAGAACAACAAAATAAACTATCATAGCTACGCAGATGACCAGTGATGGGAATAACGGCGTTACAAATAACGGCGTTACTAACGGCGTTACTTTTTTCAGTAACGAGTAATCTAACTAATTACTATTCCTATCGTTACAATGGCGTTACAGTTACTAACAAGGAAACGCGGTCCGTTACTATTTTTCAACAAACAGACGGTTGAAGCTGTGTTCAGCTTACCGCATCTTATATCAGCTGCAGGAAGTAGCTGTAAGTAATCTGGGCGCTACAGCTTTAAGCAGCTGCGCGCTCCCGCGGACGGTAATCATGATCACTGTCTAGCACAACACCTGGAGCTAAGGAGGCAAAACAATCGCGTGAGTGCTGCTGTTTGACTGAGGAAGAATAAAGTAATCGTGGTAAGTCAATCACATGACCACTTAAAGACAAAGCAACAAGGTGCCAGTTTTTAAATTGTGTCGATAGGCCACGTAAAACCAGAGTCATGATCAACAATATATACGCAGCGTTTTTTCCTCAATAGTTTCGCCACGTTAGCGCTAGCAAGCACTCTCTGCTTATGAGCAACAAAACAAAACAAAGTTTTAGGAGTGACGGCGAGAGAGAGAGAGAGAGAGAAAGAGAGAGAGAGAAAGAGAGAGGGAGAGAGAGAAAGAGAGAGAGAGAAAGAGAGAGGGAGAGAGAGAAAGAGAGAGAGAGAAAGAGAGAGAGAGCAGGAAAAGAGAGAGAGAGAGTTTTGAGATGTGAGATTTGTGACGTTTAGCGTGTTTGGAGTGTGTAGTTAATGTGTTGTCTTGTGTAGTTAGTGTGTAGTGTTGTGGATAGTTTTGTGTTGTGTGTCAGAACAATGAGGCGACTGCTGTCTCCAGGTAGAAACAGCAGTGATACACCTGCTGCTGTCAGACCTGCAGGTATCAGGCTGTGATGTTCTCCTTTATAGTGGACAGAAATTATTTTTTTGGAGTGGCACAAATAATTTGTGTGGCATCTTATTGAAGAACAGCTGATTGTTCTGTAAATAATTTGAAATGGTTATTTTAAAAAGGGGTAAAAAGTAAATGGATGCAAATAACTTTGTTGTTTGCAAAACTTGTTCATAGGATTTTAAAATTGACAATTAATATTTGCATTTGAAGTTATGAAATATGATTCATTAAACATGTTTATGGTTGTTACAGTAAAAATTAACTTTTTCTACTGTGATTTTATGTTTTTTGTCTGATTTTAGATCAATTCTGGTTATACAGTATGACAAAATGAGAACATAACTGTAAATTCAGGCACGTGAGGTTGCGCTAAAAAGAATGATACCAAACAAGGCAAAGCAAATAGTTTTTAAAGGGAAAATGTGGAGAGAAAATCAAGAGTAGTAAAAAAAATGGCCAATTATACCCTGGACGCCGGAGGATTAAACGTTCTTTGTTTTGTTTTTAAGTAACGCAATAGTTACTTTTCCAAGTAATTAATTACTTTTAGAATATTGTAACTCAGTTACTAACTCAGTTACTTTTTTGAAGAAGTAACTAGTAACTATAATTGAATTACTATTTCAAAGTAACTTGCCCAACACTGCAGATGACACACAAATATATATCACAATGTCACCAGGAGACCGAGGCCCTGTACAGGCTCTTGGTAAATGCATTGAGGAAATTAATGACTGGTTGTGCCACAATTTTCTCCAGCTAAACAAAAATAAAACTGAAGTAATAGTCTTTGGTGCAAAAGAAAAACGATTACAGGTCACCAGAGAACTTCAATCTATACACCTAAAAACCACAAACCAGGCGAGAAATTTGGGTGTAGTGATGGATGCAGACCTAAACTTAGAAAAACACATTAAGACAATAACAAAATCAGCTTACTATCACCTCAAGAATATTTCAAGGATAAAAGATCTGATGTCTCAACAGGACCTGGAAAAACTAGTCCATGCATTCATCTTTAGTAGGCTTGATTACTGTAACAGCATCTTTACAGGTCTAACTAAAAAATCAGTCAAACAACTACAGCTCATCCAGAACTCTGCTGCTCGAGTCCCCACTAAGACCAAAAAAGTGGACCACATCAGTCCAGCTCTGAGGTCTTTACACTGGCTGCCTGTCCGTCAGAGGATAGACTTTAAAGTTCTGATGCTGGTCTATAAAGTTCTGAATGGTTTAGGACCAAAATACATCAGTGACCTCCTGACCCAGTATGAACCTTCCAGATCTCTCAGGTCATCTGGATCCGGTCTGTTATCAGTCCCCAGAGTCAGAACCAGACACGGAGAAGCTGCATTCAGCTTTTATGCTCCTTATATCTGGAACAAACTTCCAGAAAGCCTCAGATCAGCTGAAACACTCAGTTTATTTAAATCCAGGTTGAAGACTCACCTGTTCTCAGCTGCATTTGAATAAAGCACCAAATCCACACTTAAGTTTAAATTTCAAAACCTACTTTTTAACTACTGATTTTATCTACTGTTCTGATTTTATCTACTGTTTTGATATTTGATTTTATATACTGTTTTGTTTGCTTGTTTTAATCAAATTTGAATCATGCTTTTTATTTGTTTTTGTTTTTAATGTCTCTGCAAAGCACTTTGAATCACCTTGTTGTTGAATTGTGCTATATAAATTAACTTGCCTTGCCTTGCCTTGCCTTACCCATCCAAGATAATAGGTGGTTTGACCTCTGTTAAGGGTTCAATGTTGAGAGAAGGAATCCATAAATAACCACAGATCCGGTCCAGTGTGCAATTAGACGACATTTTAATGAACACATGTGTGAGTCCAACAACCCAATCAGTATTGAACTGTCTTTACCATATTCAGACAACGGTTTTATAGGGTTAAGATAGTACAGCCCCCTTTTCTGTTGCTAGGCAGATTTAATACAGCATACGTCAGCTCAAAACCACAAATGTTCTGTCAACAACCTTTAACATAGTTTTAAAGAACATTGTCTTCGGGTCGGTGCTTCCCCTCAGCTCGTCTTCGCTGTCGCTTCCCTGGGACATCTGTTGCACTTCCTCTAAGTACTTTGGCACAATTCTGCATTTGCAGCAAAAACACATCTTCACTTCTGCCCTACCAAAATAGATCTATTATGGTGTGCATGTGTGTGTGTGTGTCTGCAGTGTATGCTATGTATGTGTCATGACCTCTCCTGCACTCTGGCTCACCTCACACCCCTCGTCCTAGCCAGACATAAGGCCTGTGCACATACACAGCTGAACTCTGTGTAATTTCTAGGCTAAATGTCACACTCGAATGATGATACTCAAACCATGAAGGAAACTTACTCAAAAGGATATAAGGTGTAAATGATAAAAACTTAACTCTTAGCTCTAAAGAATATAAGGATATAAGGATATAACTCCAGGCATATGTCATGTAAGCAGGTGTGTTGCAATTCCTTTCAGAGCTCCTGTCCTCCTCTCCGTGTATTGGCTGATCCTTAACGCCTGCCAAGAGTTTCTGACCTTCACTTGACCAGGAGCCACAGCTCTTTAATACGCTCCAATGCAATCATGTGTAAAAGATTAAAATCATTTTCATAACACAGGTTTTCCTTCTCAGATCTGCCAATATGTTTGCTCCTCCTAATATAGTCTAACAGCAACCCCAAGCAAAACAATTTGAACTTTCCCCTATCAGTGATCCCTCTAACTAAGTGTGTGTGTGGTTACGTGTATGTCCGAACCAAGACTATGTATGTGTACTCTACTGAATTAATGTTTTGATCAAAAGCCTCTACTAAAAGCTTAAATCAAAGATAAATGCATAATAAACACCCTACTCTTTGGCTTGCACTCACTCTGCTTTCGGTTTCACTTCTGCAAAACCTGCAACTTCAAAAGCCTATAACTTCCTGTCTCATTTCGGTTTATAGATTCAACTCAACAGTTTAAAGTGGTTCTTACTGGACCTGTAATAAAGACTAATATGATACCAATATATTTGAACATTTGAATGCAATATCAATACCTCTTGTATCAATACTTCTTGTATACATATGCTTGCTATATGTTTATGATGCAACAGTAATGACAGTAATACCAATAATAACAAAATAATAAATCAAAATGACAAAACATACTACTCCCTTCTCCACACCTCCCCCTGAGGTCATTCTTGATTGAGGCCACAATTGGTTTAAAGTTCAACTTATACAACTCTGTTGTGTCTGTGGACACCCTAATACCTAAATATGTAAAACCTGTGGTCGACCACCTGGAAGGAAAATTAGGAGGAGTGTCCCACCTCCCCCCATCACCCAGTGGCAAAGCTTCAGATTTATCATAATTTACTTTATACCCTGAAAAAAGGCCAAATTGATTAATGATATGTGTCAGTGCAGGAATAGATGTTTCTGGCTTAGTCACAAAGAGCAACAAGTCATCCGCGTAAAGGGAAATTCTATATTCAGTATTCAACAAGGTTACCCCACAGATCTCAGGGTCAGTTCTTATAGCCTCTGCCAGTGGCTCCAATGCAAGTGCAAACAGTAGGGGAGAAAGGGGGCATCCCTGACGCGTTCCTCTATCAAGTGGAAAAACATCTGACACCGAGCCGTTAACCAATACCCTTGCAGCTGGGGCCCCATACAACAGTTTGACCCACTTGACAAATTCAGATCCCAAACCAAATGTGTCCAAAACATCAAATAGATACTCCCACCCCACCCGATCAAACGCTTTCTCAGCATCCAATGAAATTGCAAGAGCCCAATAATTAGTGTTCTGAGAGAACTGCACAACATTTATGAGTCGGCGTAGATTGGAGCGGAAGCATCTATTCTTGACAAAACCCATTTGTTCGGGCTTTATCAGAACTGGCAGAACCTCCTCCAATCGTCTAGATAAGATTTTGGACAGAATCTTGCAATCTACACCGAGTAAACTTATAGGTCTGTAAGATGTACACAGATCTGCAGGTTTATCCTTCTTTAAGATCAGGGATATATGGGCAAGGTTTAAGGTGGGTGGAAGTGTGCCCCTCTCAAGAGATTCTACATACATTTTTAATAAAGGACCCACCATGTGTTTAGCCATTTTTTTGTAAAACTCTGGCCCAAACCCATCAGGGCCTGGAGCTTTTCCACTCTGTAAGGATTTGATTGCATCCAAGATTTCCTGCGCCCTAATAGGACTGCAAAGATCTAATTGACTTTCCTCTGATAGTACAGGGAGTGCAGAATTATTAGGAGAGTTGTATTTTTGAGGAATAATTTTATTATTGAACAACAACCATGTTCTCAATGAACCCGAAAAACTCATTAATATCAAAGCTGAATGTTTTTGGAAGTAGTTTTTAGTTTGTTTTTAGTTTTAGCTATTTTAGGGGATATCTGTGTGTGCAGGTGACTATTACTGTGCATAATTATTAGGCAACTTAACAAAAACAAATATATACCCATTTCAATGATTTATTTTACCAGTGAAACCAATATAACATCTCCACATTCACAAATATACATTTCTGACATTCAAAACAAAACAAAACAAATCAGCGACCAATATAGCCACCTTTCTTTGCAAGGACACTCAAAAGCCTGCCATCCATGGATTCTGTCAGTGTTTTGATCTGTTCACCATCAACATTGCGTGCAGCAGCAACCACAGCCTCCCAGACACTGTTCAGAGAGGTGTACTGTTTTCCCTCCTTGTAAATCTCACATTTGATGATGGACCACAGGTTCTCAATGGGGTTCAGATCAGGTGAACAAGGAGGCCATGTCATTAGTTTTTCTTCTTTATACCCTTTCTTGCCAGCCACGCTGTGGAGTACTTGGACGTGTGTGATGGAGCATTGTCCTGCATGAAAATCATGTTTTTCTTGAAGGATGCAGACTTCTTCCTGTACCACTGCTTGAAGAAGGTGTATTCCAGAAACTGGCAGTAGGACTGGGAGTTGAGCTTGACTCCATCCTCAACCCGAAAAAGGCCCCACAAGCTCATCTTTGATGATACCAGCCCAAACCAGTACTCCACCTCCACCTTGCTGGCGTCTGAGTCGGACTGGAGCTCTCTGCCCTTTACCAATCCAGCCACGGGCCCATCCATCTGGCCCATCAAGACTCACTCTCATTTCATCAGTCCAAAAACCTTAGAAAATCAGTCTTGAGATATTTCTTGGCCCAGTCTTGACATTTCAGCTTGTGTGTCTTGTTCAGTGGTGGTCGCCTTTCAGCCTTTCTTACCTTGGCCATGTCTCTGAGTATTGCACACCTTGTGCTTTTGGGCACTCCAGTGATGTTGCAGCTCTGAAATATGGCCAAACTGGTGGCAAGTGGCATCTTGGCAGCTGCACGCTTGACTTTTCTCAGTTCATGGGCAGTTATTTTGCGCCTTGGTTTTTCCACACGCTTCTTGCGACCCTGTTGACTATTTTGAATGAAACGCTTGATTGTTCGATGATCACGCTTCAGAAGCTTTGCAAATTTAAGACTGCTGCATCCCTCTGCAAGATATCTCACTATTTTTGACTTTTCTGAGCCTGTCAAGTCCTTCTTTTGACCCATTTTGCCAAAGGAAAGGAAGTTGCCTAATAATTATGCACACCTGATATAGGGTGTTGATGTCATTAGACCACACCCTTCTCATTACAGAGATGCACATCACCTAATATGCTTAATTGGTAGTAGGCTTTCGAGCCTATACAGCTTGGAGTAAGACAACATGCATGAAGAGGATGATGTGGACAAAATACTCATTTGCCTAATAATTCTGCACTCCCTGTATAGGGAGATTAACATTATCAAGAAACAATTTCTAGTGTCTACAGTATTTTGACATGGAATGGAATATAAGTCCTGATAGAACTCCTTCATTATTTTGCTGATAAGTTAAGCCTCGAATTGTAAAACACCTTTCTTATCTTTTAGAGAGGGTATTGCATAAGAGCCCTTTTTCCCCTGGGCAAGTCGGGCAAGTAAGCGTCCAGGTTTGTTGCCTGATTCAAATAACTTATGTTTTGCATAGAATATTGCAGTTTCTGCTTTCTGAGTTAGTAGTTGGTCCAGTGTCTAGACAAGGCATCATAATAAGGTGGTAATAATTCCATTGAGACTGATGAGTGGTCTGAGAGAGCGCATGTGTTGATCGAACAACCCTGAGTTCTGTCAAGGACAGATCTGGAAACAAATATATAATCAATTCTGGAAAAAGAAAAATGGGGGCGTGAGAAAAATGTAGTCTTTCACATGTGGATTACAAACTCTCCAGGCATCAAAAAGGCCAAGATCTGAGCATAAGTCCATTGTAGCCTTTGCCATTTTTGAAGGTGGTTGAGATTTTGGTGGATTATAATCAGCTTCAAGACTCAAACCACAGTTAAAATCCCCACCAATTATTACATGATTCGGACACACAGAGGAGGTTTTTGCCAGAAGGTTTGAATAAAACAATCTATCAAAAGTATTTGGTGCATAAACACTTCCTAATAGAATTTGTTCCCCATATAAAAGCCCAGTAATCAGAATAAATCGTCCATCTGTATCCCTTACAATAGTATTTAGAGTGAACGGTAGATTTTTATGGATCAATATTGCAACACCTCTACTTTTAGAGTTAAAAGAGGAATAGTAAATTTGTCCCACCCAATCACGCTTGAGTTTTAAGTGTTCAGAATCTGTTAGGTGAGTCTCTTGCAGTAATGCAATCTGCACTCTTTTTTGAGTGAGGAAAATATTTTACGTCTCTTAATAACGTGATTAATTCCCTTGACATTGAGAGTTATAATTTTTATCTTACTCATTGTAAAAGTTGTCAGTCATTGGACAAAGATTGTCAACCCGAAGCAAACAAAAAGACCCATCATAATAAACACACTGTAGAAGATTTAACCCATGGCCTGGACTGGCCGTGCTGACATGAACAAAACCATCATAAACTAATGGCAAAGGAACCCTTACACACACAACAAACTGCATAAGAATATAGGAATTAGGATAAACGTCAAAATATCACAAACCAGAAACAAACAAAACAAAAACAAAAACAAAAAACGAAAACGAAAACGAAAAAGCCACCCACTGGGTGGTATTACAAGACCAGTGTAGCCAAAAGAAGTTTCACTCCACGGGAGAAAAGAAAAAAAAACAAACAACAACAACAACAACCCACCCCCGCTTCCCAAACCTGAATAAAATCGGGTTACTGTCAGTTGTGAAACAAAAGTACTGTATACTAGATATTGGCCCTAAAGCCACTTTAGGTACAAAGAATGAACAAATCTCTATTTTCCCTTTAAACTGTCTCTTTTCCCTCAAGCTGCATTAAACACAGTGGACTTACGCATCCTATGGCGAGCTGAACCAATGTCATGTTCTAAGTTAAATCCAACAGTGCCAAAGTTTGTACGGGACAAGCATCAGTTGTCTTTTAATCCAGCGCATTGATGAAACTTTGTGCATCTTTAGGCGAATCAAACTTGTGTTCAGTGCCATTGTGATTCAACACGAGCGTCGCTGGGTAGCGCATTCTGAAGCGGATGCCCTTGTCAATTAAGGCACAACAAGAAGCATTAAATCCCTGTCGTTTCTCACAGGTCGCGTAGGAAAAATCCTGGTGTATAAAGATCCACTGTCCGTCATAGTAAAGTTCTGGGGCCGCTCTCACTGTTGCCATAATCCGCAGTTTGTCTCTGGAGTTGTGGAGCTTAATAATCACCGGCCTGGGGTGAGCACCCCGCGGGCCGAGGCCCCGGTGTGCACGGTCAATTTAATGCGGGCTTTACCCGTGCAGCTGTTCCCCAGCCCGAGCATAGCAGGCAGCCAGGCTTCAAAAAACTGAATAGGACTCTCACCCTCCGCGCCTTCTTTCAGATTAATAATGCGGATGTTGTCACGCCTGCTGCGGTTCTCTAAATCATCCAAGCTTTTTGCCATGATCTTAATCTTCTCCTCAGCTTCAGCCAGTCTTCCACGAGGTCAGTCACCCCGTCTTCCACATCTGAGACTCTCTGCTTTGCCTCCGTGATGCATTTGGAGACGTTTTCCAGCGAGGACGAAATTTTCTCCAGTGTCACAGACAGTGTAGACAGTTTTTGGACAATTACCTCACTGATGCTATTAGTCACCTCACGGATGAGAGCTGCGGTGTCCACCGGGGGTGAGGGCTGGTTGCCTATTGCTACTAGCATGTCAGTTTGGCTAGCACTGGTCATCATGGCGGCCGTCGTCTTTCGAGTCTGTATCTTTGTCTGTTTCGACATTACTTGTCGTCCAAAAAGCGTATTTAGGGCTGTTGGGTATTCCCAAAACTCTCAGTCAGTAGTTTCGATAAAAATATAGACAGTACCGTGCATTACACTGTAATAAATACAGGTGAGCGCGGGAGCACAGTGAAAGCACGTCTTCTAGCCAACCATCTTCACCGGAAGTCCTAGTTTTTTTTAACAAGGAAGATTTGGTGTAGGTCATTTTTTTGTCTTTGACAAAGGAGTGGGTGTGGGACTTCAGGTGTGGAACATAGTGATTTAAAGCTCACAGTTTTGCATCTACTGATGCTCTTAATCATGAACAAACAACCAGAAAGAGTTAGCAGAGTTATGATTAACCTTCACGTTTACCTGAAGCCTGAGCATTTTCATTGTCACCATCTTGGTTTTTGAAAAATGGTTGTGGTGAGAAAGGGGCAGCTCTGACTGTCTAATGACTTGCTAAGCACAAGGCTGAATCTCTGAATGAACATAATTTCTTTTAAATTACCATTTTCTGTTGGCTGTGAGCTTAAACAAGTAACTGAGAGCTGTTTTATAAAGTCTACCTCACTTTTTTCTAGCTTCTGGTCTACATGTTGAGAAAACGCCTGTGACCCAACTAACCTAGACGAAGTCCAGACGCTTTTCAATCCAAGCTCCTCAGACTACAATGACCTGGATGACTGAGAACGTTCACAGACATACAACCTAGACACTGCACAGACCATGTTGATCTGGTCTATATTACCAGGATATATATGCATTTACTGACACCTCAACTTTCACATCTCAGCACAACTAACACATGGTGTCTGACCTCAGATACTCCAGTGTACAATGTGGACTCTCCAGAAAACCACACAGCTGCTTCACTCCTGAATCCTGCAGGTCGTTGTTACTCAGGTCCAGCTCTCTCAGGTGGGTGGGTTTAGACTTCAGAGCTGAGACCAAAGAGCTGATCTCGGACAAACCACAGAGCTCCAATCTGAATAAAATTAAAAGATTAACTTTTGTGATTAAAATCATTCAGTGTCAAAGACCCAGAACCATGGCGGTCTCACCATTCCAAATGGGTCACGGTCTGGACTTTGGCTTGGTCATTCCAGTTATCCATGCAGAAATACTTAAAGGCACCCGTCGTACTACAACAAATCATATGGCGATGCCTACACATACTTGGACATGTGTACAGACTAGACCACAAGCAAAAAAACTGCTCTGAGATGGACACCACCAAACAAACAAACAACACGGGGGTGAACTGTGATGGCCAAGCTGAAAATGTTGGATTCGGTGTGTCCAAGGCAAGCTCCAGATAGAGAAAAACCAAACCAGTAACCAAATATATTACTGAACATTTGAACACAAGGTTGAAACTGATTTTAAATTAAAAAAAAAACAAACAAACCTGTAAAGTCTGATAGTAACTAACAGGTGCAGGCAGTGAACTGACCTCAGAGCCTCCAGTTTACAGTTTGGACTCTTCAGTCCAGCACACAGAAGCTTCAGTCCTGAAGCATCCAGGATGTTTCCACTCAGGTCCAGCTGAATCAGTATGGAGGTGTTGGACTTCAGAGCTGAGGTCACACATTGAAAGTGAGACTCTGAGAGTCCACAAAACCTTAACCTGTGATGACACAAACATTACAACAAAATAACCCAGCTGGACACTTCCTGTTGGATATTGTGCTCTGGACATCAGTGCTTCAGCTGATCTGACTGACATGAAACAGGAATCCTCCTCAGTCTGTCGGTGTGCTCTAACCCCACGCCTGACTCCACAGACTCCTGAGGCCATCTCCATCAGAAAAACATATTTACTGTGACTCAGGATATTTGACTGAGTTCAGCTCAGTGAACAGTTTGTGAACTTTTGGTTCCTTCTTTAATTTTATTGATGTTCTTTCTTGTGGTCCGGATGTTCTCATCCCCCCCGTCTTCTCTGTGATACCTTCAGTGTTCCCCTCTGACTCTTATCATGTTTCTGTCGAGCTTCATGTCTCCCTGTTTATTTCTTTTCCTATTTCCTGTTTTACTTTCATAATCACTTTTCTCACGTCTTTGTACTCTGTCCCTGTTTACAGTTGGATTTTGGCTCATTTTGGTCTGTTTGTGACAATAAAAAAATAATTTTCCTCAATTTTTTCTTTTAGTCCTGTGTTTGGTCATCTCCACACCTCATCCGAACAGTCCTCTGTCTGTGGAACATCTGTGGAACATTTAGTGTCACAAATGAAATGAAGGACTCGACAGTCAGACCTGACCATAATCCACTATTAAAAGAATTCAATATTTGCAGGTAAGGACAGATGATTGTGTGAACTTTAGTCTCCAACATTGTCTTCTACCTTCTGAAAAGCTTGTGAACACAAACCAATTCAAGCAGGCTTTGTAATAAAAAAAAAGAGGAGGACTGATTTAGAAACTGTTTTTCTATGACACAATTCAGGAGCTGGGGTTGGCCTTTACACTCTCAAGCATGTTAACAGTCTGACTTGTACTGCATGTAACCAGGTCATAAATGACATATTGTTATAATTACACAAAATGTGTTCTAAACCCCAAACTGTTGTTGGTATACCTGACTTTTAGGACCTCCAAGCCCTGGAGGTCCTTGGAGGCCTTGGATTTACTTGGAGGTCTTTCTTTTTACCTTTCATTGTCAGACACAACGCAGGAACACACATGTGCATAGAGACAGAGAGCTGCATTTACCGAGCCTTTCTGCAGTTCCTCACAGCCGGAATTAATCTGCGTTGTCCATCCACCGATGTGTTGTACTTCTTCAGGTCCAACTCATCCAGAACCTCCTCTGATATCTGCAATATGTGGGCCAGAGCTGAGCAGTGGATCTCAGAGAGTTTCTCTGATCTGTTCTCTGACTTCAGGAACTCTTGGATCTCCTGATGTACTGAGAGGTCGTTCATCTCCATCAGACAGTGGAAGATGTTGATGCTTCTGTCAGGAGAGATTTTATCACTGTTCATCTTCTTCAGGCTCTTAATGACTCTCTGGATGGTTTCTGGACTGTTCTCTGTCTGACCCAGCAGACCTCCTAAGAGTCTCTGGTTGGACTCCAGACAGAGGCCATGAAGGAAGCGAACAAACAGGTCCAGGTGACCATTTTTACTTTGGAGGGATTTCTCCATGACTCTCTTGAGAAACACACACTCGGATGAAACTTCATCGTCATCATCATCATCAGATGAAGAGTCAAATAGATAATCCTTACAGTCTTTCCCCACAAAGTTCGCCAGCACCTCTGTTTTATGTTCCCAGTCTTTTCCCAGGAACTCTTCCAGCACCTCCATCTTCCTGTTGGTGAAACAGTGGAACATGTAGACTGCAGCCAGAAACTCCTGAACACTCAGATGAACAAAGCAGTAGACCGTTTCTGAGAACATGTCATACTCATCAGCTGTAAAGATCTGTGTGAACACTCCTGAGTAAACTGAGGCTGCTCTGATATCGATGCCACACTCTGTCAGGTCTGATTCATAGAAGATCAGGTTTCCTTTCTGCAGCTGATCAAAAGCCAGTTTTCCCAGAGACTCCATCATCTTCCTGCATGAATCTGTCTCAGCTCCTCCATCATACTTGATGTCCTTTGTTTTTAGGTGAAATAGCACAAGGCGTAGGTACAGCTCTGTGAGAGTCTTAGGCAGATCTTCACTCTCTTTGTTCTTCATGACAAACTCCAGAACTGTAGCAGTGATCCAGCAGAAGACTGGGATGTGGCACATGATGTGGAGGCTTCGTGATGTCTTGATGTGCGAGATGATCCTGCTGGCCTGCTCCTCATCTCTGAATCTCTTCCTGAAGTACTCCTCCTTCTGTGGGTCAGTGAACCCTCTGACCTCTGTCACCACGCCAACACAGTCAGGAGGGATCTGATTGGCTGCTGCAGGTCGTGTGGTTATCCAGAGGCGAGCAGAGGGAAGCAGTTTCCCCCTGATGAGGTTTATCAGCAGCACATCCACTGAGGTGGACTTTCTAGGGTCAGTCAGGATTGTAGTTTTGTTGAAGTCCAGAGGAGGTCGACACTCATCCAGACCATCAAAGATGAACACAACCTGGAAGTCTTCAAAGCTGCAGATTCGTTCTTCTTTGGTTTCAGTAAAGAAGTGATGAACAAGTCCCACCAAGCTGAACTTTTCCTCTTTCAGCAGATTCAGCTCTCTGAAAGTGAATGGAAACATGAACTGGATGTCCTGGTTGGCTTTGCCTTCAGCCCAGTCCAGAGTGAACTTCTGTGTTAGGACTGTTTTCCCAATGCCAGCCACTCCCATTGTCAGCACTGTTCTGATTGGTGCTTTTCTTCCAGGTGGGAGTTTAAAGATGTCTTCTTGTCTGATGGTTGTTTCTGGTCTGTCTGGTTTCCTGGATGCTGTTTCAATCTGTCTGACCTCATGTTCATCATTGACCTCTGCAGTCCCTCCCTCTGTGATGTAGAGCTCTGTGTAGATCTGATTCAGAAGGGTTGGGTTTCCTGCTTTAGCGATCCCCTCGAACACACACTGGAACTTCTGCTTCAGGTTTGACTTGAGTTTGAGGTGACAGGTCTGAAGAGTCTCTGCATGAAACAAAAACTGTCAATAAGATCATTGTCTGTAGAGTGGTCTGCACAGTATGAGGAAAAAGTTATTCAACTGCATCTATATGTGAATGTGACTTAAACCCAGTCATATCTTTAAGTCTACGGTTATGAAGCTATGACTTCGAGCTAAACCGATTTATTATAACTCAAATCAAATCACAAATCACTGTGACACACTTGTCCCTGGAGTCATTCAAACAAAACTCAGTGTAGGTTAGAAGTTCATGAACCAACAAAAACTTCAGTCAACAGTTAAAAAGCTGTAGTCCAGACAACAAAGCCAGATGGCTGCATTGGTTAGAGCTGCTGTGTATTATCAAACAAAGAAATATGCTCAAACATTTTCAGTTTATTATTTTTAGGGGCTTTTAATGCATTTAGTATTTTCTCAGTATAGAGATTACACTTTACAGTTGGTAAAAGCTGTTAAATAAGGGAATCAGGATGATTCTTCCTTTACACATCAGCACAGAGGACAAGCTAGGACCCCAGGCCCTCCCTTTATTATTAGCAGAGACACGGGAACCAAAACAAGGTTGGCAGTCTGGCCAACAAACAGCTCGAGTTCAACAGCCCCCAACCAGGGTTGCTTATTCTTTTAAGACCTTGTCATTCACTCATACCAGATACAGCTATCATGTTAGCAATTAGAATGAGAGACTAGTAAAAGCAGAGGAAGGTGGTCATTCAGCACACGTTCCCACATACGACACTGTGACAGTTTGTTTAGGTCTTCAGGGTCTGATGGAGTAAATCCTTCCTCTCGAGGTGAGTCAGGTCTCTCTCCTGACAATGAATTTTTTACCATTAACAAATTAGTTATGTCACAAACCACACAAAGTAAACTCTCTAACACTCTAACGATCCATCCACCGTCTTCCATTTATCTGGGGCCAAGTCGTGGGGGCAGCAGCCTAAGCAGAGAAGCCCAGACCTCCCTCTCCTCTCCTCCAGCTTGTCCAGGGGGAACACCAAGGCATTGAAGGAGCGATTCACAACACCCCTATGAAAAGAACATCGAGGGAACCGTTCACCCTGCCTGGGATAGGGTTACCGGGTTCCCCCCACTGGAGCCAGGTCCTGGGAGGGTGCCCGAGGGTGAGCGTCTGGTGGCCAGGCCTTAGTCCCTGGGGACAAGCCCAAAAAAGGGAGATGGGCCCATCCTCCTGAGAGCTAACCACCTGCAGGAGGCGCTGTAGGGGTCAGGTGCAATGTGTGTTGGGCAGGGGCCAGGAGCGGAGACCCTGGTGGACTGAGCCCCGATTACCAAAATTAGTGATTGGGACATGGAATTAACCCTCTAACCATCAAATGGAAATAATCCAGTTACAGTGTCTGAAACGAGGAAACTACAGGGAAACTACTGGCTTCATGATTCCACATTTTTCAGCTCATTCATGAGGAGGTTCACGTGTTTTCACCAACCACAAAGACACAATTTTCACATTAGTGTCTTTGCAGATAACAAATGTGGACCAATCAAAAAGCAACAAACTTTAAATGAGATACAGAAATGTCCAGAGAAATGTAGCTCTGAAGAGAAAAGAGGATTTGTAATTAAATATTAAGTAAAGGGTTCAATATATTCACAACAGAAAAAAAACCTTTATTTACAGTTAAATCAAACACACACACACAGTTAAATCTCTCAGAACTGAAGTAAACTGAGCAATAAAACCAGCATAACAACAAACAGAGCTCACCTGGCTGCGCAGATGGCTCAAAGGACAAATGTAGCTCAGAGGAGAGAGTCGGATCTATGGTCTGAAGATGTCTGATCATTATCCTGGAGGCTGTGCCTCCTTTTTTCTTTACTGTGTCAATCAAGTCACGAGCCTTATCTGCTGTGACCGAGTTCCCCTCCACTATGGATGCTTTCTCCAGATCATTCAGGACACGGTCCGTTACCAGAGCCTCCAGGAGCTGTGTGAGGATTTCTTTTGAAACCCTCCAAACAAAGCTGCACCGTACCCTGCCGAGCTCATCCTCTAAGGAAAAAAGAGACATAATAAGCATGCATCCTACCTCGCTCTTTGAGAAGGAAATGAGAGCTACGATTGGTCAGTTTGAGCTTTGTGTGTTTCTGTGTTAAAGTCCTAAAATACTGAGCTCCTACCTGCGGATGGAGCTGATAAAGCTGGCCGGTCTGGTTCAGACTCCATCTTTGATCTATGACAGAATGAGGTACAGAGTGAATCAGGATCAGCTGGTCTCATATCACTTATTGCAACACATCACAGCACCCCCGTTTCTAATGGAATCTGTTTACACGCTGCAGTGAAGTTATAGTACTGAGAAAACCTGCGGCTGATGTAGAATTACCAGTACTGGCTAGAAATATTTGGGTTCACCTCAACAAACAGCTCCCGTTAGAAGCATTTTCTTGGATTAAGGCTGGACTCTGTTCTACTTTGAAGTTTCTCTTGTTGAGAGGCAGTGAGCAGGGGTGGGTATACTTTTATATATACTTGTATGGCCCCAGCTCAGTGTCTGGATATTGAGGGTTTCTCCAGAGGATGAGGAAGTTGTTTCCCTGGACCAATTAACAGGTCCTCATTGTTGTTTTTGCTTTGTACCACAGACAATAGTTCAGAATACTCAGCCATCTTGGAGTCCCTGGAAGGTGTTTGGGAAGAACGATCCGCCTGATGTGAACCCAACTGGTGTTCAGGTATTTGTAATTGTATCACCAGACCTGCAGCTCTACACCTTATACACTCAGCAAGTGAAGCTTGGTTTACACTTGCTACCCTAGGGGTGAGATGGACCAGATGGTGGAGAAGGCCTGGCCCATTCAAACATACAATGAGCGTGCACTGGGAGCATCTGGCAGAGGTCCCAGTCTGGAAGAGCTCCAAGCTTTAACAGCATTTTAAGGGAGTTTAGGGACACTGAATCCTGATGTACCATCTTTCAAATGTGGTATCTAACCGGGGCCGTTTCTCAATACTCAAGTATGCAAGTCCGTTCTTCATAAGTTCACACGGGAGTCCAGGCTTCCCGAGAACGCAGCATAATCATTCTACAATTGGAACGGCGGTGTACTTGATGACATCACAGCTCCAGAGTTTTTACTGCCATCCACTCTGAACTGTGATTAATATTTGGAATGGAAATTACACATAATGTAGTTAAATCGTTTTTTAAAAGTATTTTAACCACTTTGACAAAATTGGCTTTTCTGTATTGTCTGTTTTGTAATGTCTAATAAACTTCATACAGTTAAACACAATCACTACATGACTGAAACACAAGCTTAATCTCTCTTAATAAACATAGTACACATGTATGCCTGAATAAAAACAAACAGGTGAGATGTTAGAATGCTTTTATTTTTATTTTAGTAAACACTCGAACCTACAGCAGACAGATGCTGGGGTTTGGAAGAGAACTGAACAAGTATTTAAAATATAAAGTAATCATTGTTGGAGCAGTTTTCAGGATCTCCACGTATTAACATGCTGTTTTTGTTCCCAGGGAAAATGTTTCCTCCTGAATTTAAATATTTTTAATGTTAGATTTAATTCAGAGTCAGCTGTTTAAATAAGAACAGAACTGTTGGAGTCAAATTGTTAAAAGTTACCATTATTATACTTAAATTTGTAAGTCTTGGTTCAAACTATAGGATCAAAGACATTCTCCTGTTTCCATTGCCCTACCCAGCCTGTTGAATGGTGGGGGAGGCTGTAGTGTTTTATTATAGGCACATCCTATGTGAGGGTTCTGTTTTCTTGTTTAGTAAACTTCCTGCCTTTATGACCTCACCTGTGTTTGTGTATGTGAGACCCTTACAGGGGTTAAGCCATATACAGGGTGGGGGAGATTGCCCTTTGGTGAGCAGGTGGTCACATAAACACACACACACACATACACTCAATGCCTTAGGGTTTATGACGCACCATAGGGGGGGGGGGTTACAATGGGTGTTTGTGTAAACTGTGTGTCACAGAAATAAAAGGCTGCAGTGGAAGCTGGTTCTTCGAATTGGTCGGACACCGAGGGCAGAAGGGCTGCTCTGAGATCCATCCCTTGCTATAGCAAGTGAAGAACCGGTTAAGCTGTTCACCTTGCTTCATTAACAGGAATAAGTCTCTAAACCAGCGGGGCCTGTGAAAGCGCAGACCCAACAAAAACATTTTACATCAGGGGATATGACAGGTTTAAAATATACTGACAGCTCTCCAAGTAAGACGTCAATACAGGTAGTGCAGAATTATTAGGCAAGTTGTATTTTTGAGGAATAATTTTATTATTGAACAACAACCATGTTCTCAATGAACCCAAAAAACTCATTAATATCAAAGCTGAATGTTTTTGGAAGTAGTTTTTAGTTTTAGCTATTTTAGGGGGATATCTGTGTGTGCAGGTGACTATTACTGTGCATAATTATTAGGCAACTTAACAAAAAACAAATATATACCCATTTCAATTATTTATTTTTACCAGTGAAACCAATATAACATCTCCACATTCACAAATATACATTTCTGACATTCAAAAACAAAACAAAAACAAATCAGCGACCAATATAGCCACCTTTCTTTGCAAGGACACTCAAAAGCCTGCCATCCATGGATTCTGTCAGTGTTTTGATCTGTTCACCATCAACATTGCGTGCAGCAGCAACCACAGCCTCCCAGACACTGTTCAGAGAGGTGTACTGTTTTCCCTCCTTGTAAATCTCACATTTGATGATGGACCACAGGTTCTCAATGGGGTTCAGATCAGGTGAACAAGGAGGCCATGTCATTAGTTTTTCTTCTTTTATACCCTTTCTTGCCAGCCACGCTGTGGAGTACTTGGACGCGCGTGATGGAGCATTGTCCTGCATGAAAATCATGTTTTTCTTGAAGGATGCAGACTTCTTCCTGTACCACTGCTTGAAGAAGGTGTCTTCCAGAAACTGGCAGTAGGACTGGGAGTTGAGCTTGACTCCATCCTCAACCCGAAAAGGCCCCACAAGCTCATCTTTGATGATACCAGCCCAAACCAGTACTCCACCTCCACCTTGCTGGCGTCTGAGTCGGACTGGGGCTCTCTGCCCTTTGCCAATCCAGCCACGGGCCCATCCATCTGGCCCATCAAGACTCACTCTCATTTCATCAGTCCATAAAACCTTAGAAAAATCAGTCTTGAGATATTTCTTGGCCCAGTCTTGACGTTTCAGCTTGTGTGTCTTGTTCAGTGGTGGTTGTCTTTCAGCCTTTCTTACCTTGGCCATGTCTCTGAGTATTGCACACCTTGTGCTTTTGGGCACTCAGTGATGTTGCAGCTCTGAAATATGGCCAAACTGGTGGCAAGTGGCATCTTGGCAGCTGCACGCTTGACTTTTCTCAGTTCATGGGCAGTTATTTTGCGCCTTGGTTTTTCCACACGCTTCTTGCGACCCTGTTGACTATTTTGAATGAAACGCTTGATTGTTCGATGATCACGCTTCAGAAGCTTTGCAAATTTAAGACTGCTGCATCCCTCTGCAAGATATCTCACTATTTTTGACTTTTCTGAGCCTGTCAAGTCCTTCTTTTGACCCATTTTGCCAAAGGAAAGGAAGGTGCCTAATAATTATGCACACCTGATATAGGGTGTTGATGTCATTAGACCACACCCCTTCTCATTACAGAGATGCACATCACCTAATATGCTTAATTGGTAGTAGGCTTTCGAGCCTATACAGCTTGGAGTAAGACAACATGCATGAAGAGGATGATGTGGACAAAATACTCATTTGCCTAATAATTCTGCACTCCCTGTATTAAATAAAACGGTTCAGTTATGAAGCTGAACTGATTTACTCAGGAACAAAACAACAACAACACTGAAATACATCAAACATTAACATTTAGAAGTTATTGAAGAGACTTGTCTTGATGCACGCTCAATCATTGAGGTAAGTAAATCCCAAAAGACTGATTGTGTTCATCTGGATGTTTTCAGTGGGAGAAACATTTCATCATCATCCAGGTGACTTCTTCCGTCTCAGCTGACTGCAAACACTTTGTCCAGATGAACACAATCATCTTTTGGGGACTAAAAGTAGAATGGGAGGCAGAGCCTTCAGTTTTCAGGCCCCTCTTCTGTGGAACCAGCTTCCAGTTTGGATTCAGGAGACAGACACTATCTCTACTTTCAAGATTAGGCTCAAACTTCCCTTTTTGCTAAAGCATATAGTTAGGGCTGGACCAGGTGACCCTGAATCCTCCCTTAGTTATGCTGCAATAGGTGTAGGCTGCCGGGGGATTCCCATGATGCATTGGGTGTTTCTACTTCACTCACTATATGTTAACAGACCTCTCTGCATTGAATCATATCTGTTATTAATCTCTGTCTCTCGTCCACAGCATGTCTTTATCCTGTTTTCCTTCTCTCACCCCAACCAATCACAGCAGATGGCCCCGCCCCTCCGAGCCTGGTTCTGCTGGAGGTTTCTTCCTGTTAAAAGGGAGTTTTTCCTTCCCACTGTCGCCAAAGTGCTTGCTCATAGGGGGTCATATGATTGTTGGGTTTTTCTCTGTATGTATTATTGTAGGGTCTACCTTACAATATAAAGCGCTTTGAGGCGACTGTTGTTCTTGTTATTTCAGGCTTTATAAATAGAACTGAATTGAAAATGATTTGCAGTCACTGAGTGGACCATGAACTCCTCTGTACAGCAAAGTATTCTGCAGTCTAAGGCAAGGTCATCTGTCCTACAGCTAAATTGGGTCAGCAACAGGAAAAGTGATGGAAAATGGAGGGATGGATATTTGTATTTAATTTATAAAAACTGAATTGAAACTTTCAGATTTTAATGAGCACATCTTGATCTAACCCTCAACCTAAAATATAAGATTTGTGTCACACAAGGCAACTCAGAGTCTCATTCGACTCTTTGTGAGTTTAAATCTGAAGGTTTTGCTGTCAGCACTGAACTCTGGAACAACCTGCTCGAGGACAAAAGGCTTTCAGCATCAGCTGCTTGCTTTGAATCATCTCTGCTCTCATATTTGGACATCTGTCCTGTTGTGACTCAGAAACCTAAATCAAACTCACAGTGAGTTTCAGTTATTGTCAGTTGAGTTTGTGTTTCTTCCCATTTGAGAAAATATTTTAATCAAACTTCTCGTTTCGACTTTAGTTTTATGGGACGGATGTTTCCACTTAGCTTTGCTCTAAATGCTAAAGGCAGGATAACAAGACCCGAGCTGTGGGTGAAAATTTTAGAAGGCTTTTCCACGACGTTGGCAGAAAACAGCCTGATGTGGAGGTGAAGCTTGGACAGTTGGACTGTTTCACAGTGTGAGGCTGGACGTTGGTGACGTTCATCTGCTCTTCAGCAGCCTGAAAACGGACTGCAGACACAGGCTGTTACATCGTTCACACATCAGTGTGTCAGATAAAGAAGAACCTCAGGGGGGGAAGTGACGTGTGTGTCTCTGCTGCTGATCCACAGTAACTTCTCCTTTATTCAGAGCTCCTGTGACTGAAGTTCGTCTCTAACATCCCGAAGCGTGCCACACACACACACACACACAGAAGTCACTTTGACAAAGCTCGTCATCTTTATCTAGAGAGCTTTGATGTTGATTCACTCACATCAGCAGGTCACTGCACTGGATGGAAAACACAGCATTATTGAACATGTCCTGTAAAGGACACTTCAGTGTCTCCTCTGCTAATGGAGGCAATAAAGGGAGCACTGAAGCTCCTTCCTTTAGTTTCTGAGAATTCAAACGGCTCCATCCGTGGCTGCAGAGACTTCAGGTCTATTCAGCTGCTTCTAGAAGGGCGGAGTCTTTATCAGCATGTGTTATTAACCTGACCAGTGGGTGGAGCCCACAGGTTTTATGACTTGTTGTATCCTAAGGGGTGTGAGTGAGGTTAATGTGTCAGTGAGGTGTAGCCTTCACACATAAATGCTGTGCACATACAGAGGTTCATGCAACGCCTTTACTTTTGAGTTATATTTACATGTTCACAATACAACTATCCTATTCAAAATGGTAACGGATGCTGAACAGCTCACCTGGTCAGGAGCAGACTATGTGCAGCGTGTTGGTGGGATAAACCCAGCCGTGCCTCCGTCTCAGAGAGAAGTAGATCCTGATTTCCTCGTCTTGGTCGTCAGCTGCTGTCGGTACCTGGATCTGTGCTACTCCCCTCTCCATTTACAGGAGTCACATGACTACATAACAGGAAGTGTGTGTCTTGGAGACACGAGCACTCTCAGGTTACGATGTCTGAGCTGTATTTGATCATCAAACCTGTAAAAACTGTTTCTCTGACTCCTGCTTCAGCCCACGACCTCAGAGCTCCTGCTCACCGTCACAGACCATGAAACGCCCCCTGGATCCACCCAGGCTACAGTAAACCAGGTGATGACTCAGAGGAAGTGAGGAAACAGGAAATATGGCGCTGATGTGACAGAGAATCTTACAGAACCAGAGGTGCCGATTTCTGCTCAAACTTCGTGGCTCTAAAGGCGGAGCTGCCACTTCACTTTCCTGACGCCTTTCATGTTTCCACACTGCTGCACCCACCCACCCCCCACTCGGTCTGTACAAACAACTCCAGCTTTCATCACAGGAGGGCGTGAAGCCCGCTTACACAACCAGGCATCACAGGAAACAGAGCCAGTCGTTACAAAAAACATGAAGTCCCAACGACAGCTCACACAGCACTACACTGAAACACTGAGAACGTCACGCCAAGTGACTGTTGCTATGCACACAGAATAGAATAGAATAGAATGAGGCGAGAGCAACATGTAAAATATTTTATTTTCTGTAAATGATTCTAAATCAGAGTCACCATATTTCCCAAAAACAAACATCTTCATCGTCACGGTTACGTCCAGTAATAATAAAAAAGGCTTTGTTGACGTCTCTGTACACTTCAGCAAAGTCTCCTATGTACACGGCAGGGGGACTCTGCGCCTGAAGGCTGCGGTGACGCCTGCCCGACTCGCTTCACAGTCCGTCCAATAGGGACGTGGCACCGGGTGGGCAACACAAATTGTACTTGAAACGCTGCAGCTGATCGGCGGCGGCGAGGATGGTGGAGGGCTTCTTAAACTCTGTGTGCGATTCTCTCATCTATGGTACACGTATTTACACAATGCCGGACCTCGAACGCACCGCACGTTTAGAAAATAGCTTCATTGAGTAATAAATACAAAAAAACTCTTATTTTACAGGAAATTAACAAATGGAAGTGGGCGGGGCCGGAGTGGGGTGAGCGGGGCCGGGGAATAAAGTCTGTATTTTTGTTGTTTTTGTGTTTTAGTGCAAGTTAAAGACGACACATTCTCTGATCTCACATTTACATCTGTGCTCATTTTTACACACAATATACACAGAGGACCAGCCTCTTTAAGCCCCGCCCACTCTCTGACACAGCCACGCCCTCAGACACAAGCTTCTGACCCCACCCACACGCATATATAACCCCCACCCTGACCTGTTATCCCCATCATCAATATTATTATCATTACCTCTGTGATTAAAGCAATCAACTTTCATTATTATCACTGTGTTGATATGAAGTTAAGCTCCGCCCACAGGGGAGGCGACTAACAGAGAGCGAGCTGCCTGTGTGTGTGTGTGTGTGTGTGTGTGTATGTGTGTGTGTGCGTTCTCGTGTGCTCAGTTCATCCATTTGCGGCAGTTGACGGCTCCGCAGTGACACGGGATCTTATGCTGATCGTCCTCCAGGTCAAACTTGTAGTCGTAGCACAGCTGGAGGGGGAGGGGCAATAATCAGTAACCACACGCTCTGAGGTGCTGACTGATGGAGGGCGGGCCTTACCTCTTCTCCTCTCTGGATGCGTCTGCAGGAGCTGATGATGATCTTGTTCTCCTTCTCCACAGTCACCACCTCAGTGATGCAGTTGGGAGCACATGAGTGGTTGATGTACCTGCCAATCACAGACCGAGGTGGGTCATTCACAGGTCAACAGACCAATCAACACACTATTAAAACTTCCTGCCCCCTGCTGGGATCTTTCATCAGGTTTTCACTTTGAACTCTCAGAGTTGATCAGAACTCGGCTGGTTTGGATAATTATATCAGGTGATTTCCACTGCAAATATGAATCAGTTAAATTCAGAGGGGGAGTAAAAACACTGGAGCTGAGCAGTGATGTCATCACGTCACGCCTCAGTGGTTTGTGTCCTGGAGCGAGGAGACTTTCAGGTGCGTTTTCCCAACTCAGGGTCTGCACGCTTGAAGTACGCATTTTAAGTGGGATTACGTCACCGCCACGCGACGACGGCTGTCCCAATTCGAAGTGTACTTCGAATGCATACTCCAAATGCGCTGTCGATTTCCCCAAATATCAAGCGTGGTCCGGTGCACGCTTCGTGGTCCCATATATCCCACAATTCATAGCGTGGCGGTGGGTGTGGATAATTTTGCCGCAAAATACGGCAGAAGGGAGCAACCGAAGAGTGAACTGTCAAAAGTAAGTACTGAATATGATGTCACTTATTTATGTGCGAATGTTTAATAACGAAGAACATTAAAACATTACTGTTGGCCACATGTCGGCAAAGTTGGGAGAAAGTACTCAGGGCCTTCAAGTTACACACTATGAAAGGCAGCAACAAGTTTAATATTCAGAAACCTAAAGTATGTATCAGCAGCAGAATGGAGCTAAAAATAAATGTTTGTTTCAGTTCTATGAAGCTTTGAGTACAAGCCGGATTCCAAAAAAGTTGGGACACTAAACAAATTGTGAATAAAAACTGAATGCAATGATGTGGAGATGGCAAATGTCAATATTCCATTCAGAATAGAACGTAGGTGACAGATCAAAAGTTTAATCCGAGAAAATGTATCAGTTTAAAGGAAAAATATGTTGATTCAAAATTTCACGGTGTCAACAAATCCCAAAAAAGTTGGGACAAGTAGCAATAAGAGGCTGGAAAAAGTAAATTTGAGCATAACGAAGAGCTGGAAGACCCATTAACACTAATTAGGTTAACTGGCAACATGACTGGGTATAAAAAGATCTTCTCAGAGTGGCAGTGTCTCTCAGAAGCCAAGATGGGTAGAGGATCACCAATTCCCACAATGTTGCGCAGAAAGATAGTGGAGCAATATCAGAAAGGTGTTACCCAGCGAAAAATTGCAAAGACTTTGCAGTTATCATCATCAACTGTGCATAAAATCATCCAAAGATTCAGAGAATCTGGAACAATCTCTGTGCGTAAGGGTCAAGGGCGTAAACCCATACTGGATGCCGTGATCTCCGGGCCCTTAAACGACACTGCACCACAAACAGGAATGCTACTGTAAAGGAAATCACAGAATGGGCTCAGGAATACTTCCAGAAACCATTGTCAGTGAACACAATCCACCGTGCCATCCGCCGTTGCCAGCTGAAACTCTACAGTGCAAAGAAGAAGCCATTTCTAAGCAAGATCCACAAGCTCAGGCGTTTTCACTGGGCCAGGGATCATGTAAAATGGAGTGTGGCAAAATGGAAGACTGTTCTGTGGTCAGACGAGTCACGATTCGAAGTTCTTTTCGGAAATGTGGGACGCCATGTCATCCGGACCAAAGAGGACAAGGACAACCCAAGTTGTTATCAACGCTCAGTTCAGAAGCCTGCGTCTCTGATGGTATGGGGTTGCATGAGTGCGTGTGGCATGGGCAGCTTGCATGTCTGGAAAGGCACCATCAATGCAGAAAAATATATTCAGGTTCTAGAACAACATATGCTCCCATCCAGACGTCATCTCTTTCAGGGAAGACCCTGCATTTTTCAACAAGATAATGCCAGACCACATTCTGCATCAATCACAACATCATGGCTGCGTAGGAGAAGGATCCGGGTACTGAAATGGCCAGTCTGCAGTCCAGATCTTTCACCTATAGAGAACATTTGGCGCATCATAAAGAGGAAGGTGCGACAAAGAAGGCCCAAGACGATTGAACAGTTAGAGGCCTGTATTGGACACGAATGGGAGAGCATTCCTATTTCTAAACTTGAGAAACTGGTCTCCTCGGTCCCCAGACGTCTGTTGAGTGTTGTAAGAAGGGGAGATGCCACACAGTGGTGACAATGGCCTTGTCCCAACTTTTTTGGGATTTGTTGACACCCTGACATTTTGAATCACGATATTTTTCCCTTAAGATGATAAATTTTCTCAGTTTCAACTTTTGTTCCGTGATTTACGTTCTATTCTGAATAAAATATTGACATTTGCCATCTCCACATCATTGCATTCAGTTTTTATTCACAATTTGTTTAGTGTCCCAACTTTTTTGGAATCCGGTTTGTATTTGGATTAGTAGCACTGCTGTGTTTGTTGCATCATATTGCTGTAATTGTTTATATGCTTTATATATTCTGAGGTAAGTTGATCTATAGTGTTACATCATATTCTATAAGGATGTTATGTGTTTGTATACTTTCTGCCCAGTTTGACCCATTTAGCAGAAGTCAGCCTGTTTAAGGCTCTGATATCTATTCTGTATGACTTAAAGTAGTTATGACATGGTCTGATTTTCTCACCCGATAAAGGAATATTTCATATATCAGTCTGGTCTTCATTCTATCAGAAACAGGTATCACAGCTCGTACATTTTCTTTTTACACATATATATAAGCATTGAGCCAAATGTAATAATGCCAACATATTAAACGAACAATATTTGTCTCTTATATATAATACATCTGTATATACACTGTCAGAGATACTTGTCTTTGAGTGAAGATTTAAGGTGATAGGAAATATAAATAACTGCTACTTGCATCTTTGACCCAGAGTTCAAGCTCACTGCTGTTATATATATATATATATATATATATATACACATTCACATTCACACACACACATATATATAGATATCTCATAATAATGATTTTAGTCTCATGAACAACATTAGCTAATTGTTATTTACTAACTAATCTTAAATGACTGTTCAGTACAGAAATGAAGCCCAACAATCATGTTTTACAGTCCTGTGGTCTCAACTAATCAAAGTGATGTCATGACAAAAATGAATGAACAACAAAACATTTTTTCTCCTTCATTTCTGTCACACAAAGCTGTATGTAACGTTTCTCGCAGTTAGTATCATGGTTGCTAGGCAACCTGAGCAGCACGACGAAGGCTAGACCGTCCCATTTCACAAGCCTCTCACTTCCACACTTCTCGTACTTATAGTACGCACCGTACGTAGTACGCGTAGCGCGCGTACTTCAAGCGTGAAGCGTCCCTGAATTGGGACACAGCCGATGAGTGCTCAGAGTGAGGGCGGGGCTGTGGAAAGGTCGCACCTGTGAGCACGAGCTGAAAGGAAAGTTTCCTCTGAGGAGTGTCTGAGCGCTCACTGACAGGTGAGGAGCTCAAACTGAGCTGCTGCTCCCCCACATCTTTAAACACCTGATGCGTCGCAGGTGAGGTGTCCAACTGGGCAGAGACCCCAGGTGGACACACACACTTCTTTAAGATGGCCTCTTACTACATCTGACCATCAGGACTGTTTGATCACCACCTTGCTGAAACAGCAGAGGGCGCTCACCTGAGCGTCTGCACAGGAAGGGCTCACCGGGTCAGGTGTGTGCAGGTCTGAGATCAGCACTGAACCGGTCTGAGCTGGACTCACCTGGCGGGTCCTCCGGTGATGGTGGCGTCGATCACGTAGTCGTTATCGATCCGGAACATGTACACGCCGCGATTCTGCACACAGACACAGAACACGAATGAGAGCCACGACCCTCTGAGGACGCGGGACGTGCAGGCCCCACCCCTTTCACACTGATGTCACTGACTGTTTATGTTTGTGTGATAAGTGAACAAATCAGACGACAGCTTTCAGTCGACATGACTCGGATCTGAACGTCAGAACTCGCAGACCTGTGTGTGTGTGTGTGTGTGTGTGTGTGTGTTACCTGTGACTCGTACAGCCTCTCCTTGCGATTGGCTACTTCACTCCTGATGATGGTGCCGATGTACTCGATGACCATGGTGCACTTCTCGATGTCTCTGGCAGCGTACAGACCGAGACCCTGCAAACACACACACACACACACACACACACAAAGTCAGCTTCCTGTCCTGCGTTGGCGGTCAGGTGTTTGGGCTGTGCTGCAGGTGACCCACCTGGATGCGGGAGCGTGCCAGGTACACGTTGCTCTTCCACTCAGCCTTCATGCGGCGGTACTGCGAGGACTTGGAGTGGCGTCCCTGGTGAGCGCCGGCCACGGACTCGCCCGGAGACAGAGAGATGACGCCGGGGACGAGGCCCACGATGGAGCCCACCGAGCCCTGACACCTGGGAGCGATGCTGGTCAGCAGGTAGGGTCTGAGGGGGGGAGAGGAGGGCGTCAGGCCTGAGCAGATCTCTGTCCCAGCCACACTGATGATGTCACAACACAACGCAGAGCAGGTGCACTTTGCCCAAACCGCCCGCCACTTCCATCAGCAGCTGGACAGGAAGTGACATCATCGCTTCAGAGCACATACCTTTTGGCCTGACAGGCTTTGGGTTCGGAGCGGGCGGAGCCTGACGGGTTAAAGGCCAGAGGCCACTCCATGAGGGGGTTCCTGCCGTAACGAAAGGTGTAACGCTCACAGGCCTCCACGCCAGGTAACTGAAACACACACAGAGAGCAGGTGAGTCTGGGTTCCTGTTTGAAGGGGTGTGTGGGTGTGCTCTGGACGTACAGACTCGATGATCCGGGTCACCGCAGACGTGGTCAGACCAAACAGATCTTCTCCTTTCAGGTAAACTGGGAACAGCTTCAGAGTCCCACTGGAGGTCCTCATCTGGGAGACGGGATCCAGGATCTGATCCCACACAGCTGGGCGCGCGCGCGCACACACACACACACACGCACACACACACACACACACACACACACACACACACAGAGTTTGGTTCATCGCCGTGTTCCTGAGGAGCAGCAGTGCTGCTGATGACAGTCGGTGCAGACACACAGTTGATGGTTACCTTTGGGTGTGGGTCCGGTCAGAATGAGGTCATCGTGTCCTTTCTCCACCACCTTTACCTTGAACAGCGGCTGCCCCTCCTCCTCCTCGATGTAGCACATGTACTTACAGCGTCTGTGGAGCACGAGCAGAGAGCCATCAGAATCACTGCTGATGTCTACCTGTGATCAGACCAATCACTGCAGAGGGAGCTAAACACCCTCTCATACTGCGGTTCATAATCCGACGCCTCCATCACTACCCCGTTTCAGACGGCCTTCTTCCTGTTACAACCTTTCACAGTAAAAGCTCCTAACATAAACATTTTCCTGCAGATATAAAGTTTGTCTTCCACCAAAGAAAAGTGGGCAGTGTGACGTAGCACAGCGGTGGGCGTGGCTACCGCACACTGATTCTGATTGATAATCTGCACGCTGCTGCTCTTACCTGTTGCTGTGGCGCATGCTCCAGTAGATACGGTTGGCATGGTAACCGACAGGGAAGATGGCCGTCTCGTTGTGGAAGGTTCTCATCTGCTGTGGGAGGAGCCTGCCGACGGCGCGGAACAGCAGGTTGCCGACCCTGAAGGTGTGCTGCCTCTCGCCGCGCTGCACCACGGCTGCGATCTGGCGCGCCTCGTCCCGCTGCACGAACACTCGGCGAAACACCGCGAAGCACCGCAGCTCTGAGTCGTACGGGTCAGAGGCCGCCACAGCCGCCGGGTCAGGGGCGGAGCCAGGAGTGGAGGAGGGTGAGCCGCCACAGGACCTGTCCCCGCTGAGAGGAACCATCCTGGGTTTATGGAGGTGGCAGAGCATGGTTTTATCCTGCAGGACAGAGGAGGAGCAGGGTGAGGAGGAGTGCACGGTGGGCGTGACCTCAGGTGTAACTTGGCCTCGCACTTACCTTGAAGAAGGTGCACTGGGCCTGCAGGGCACAGGTGAAGTGGTAGGTGTTGGTGCAGCGGAGGCGGTTGCAGCCGCTCGTGGCGCCGGTCTGCTGGCAGTGAGCACAGCGTACAGTCAGTCCTCGCCTCAAAGCCAGCTCCACGTTGATGAGCGCGCCCGCCTGAGTCTCGTACACCTCGCTGGACCACAGGGCGCAGTTAAGGTGCACCTGGAACACAACCACATGGACGACAGGTGAATGGGCCGCTCCGCGCCGCCTCCGGAGACTCACAGAGCAGAGACCGGCGCACTCACCCACAGATCCAGGTCCAGGTTCAGGAGCCTGGCTGGTCCGTCTGTCTGGCCATCGCCCTGCTGGTGACAGAAGCAGCACCTCCGCTGGTCTCTGGGTAACGTGTCTGGACGAAGACACGCCCCCAGGTTCTTCAACAGCTCATCCACTTCCTCCTCTGTTGGCAAGGCAACCGCCTCATTAGAGATGCAAGTACCCCTGCGTGAAAAAGACACAAAGATTACTGATCACACAACGTCTAGGTCTGATGACCCGTGCAGGGCTCTAGACTAACTTTTTGCCAAGTTAGGCGCACTCAAATTTTTCACCGCAGTTTTACATGTGCACTTTTTTTGGGGGGGGGGAATTGCAGTCCATACAGACAATATTCATTTCTAAATTATTAACTAACAATCTTGTGCTTAAAGTGCTTTGTCAATATTGTAGAAAATGTTAAACTTAATCATCGTCTCGGCTCCTCTGACGACCTGTTTGCTGCTGCCTGCTGCTGAAAGGCAGTGGGGAGAGGGGACACTTGGGCAGTGCATTTATTGCAGCAGAAAGTGTGTTTTCTGGATACACTGCTGTTTTTTCAGCATGCAAAGATTGATGGCACCGTGTCAGAGCTGGCTATGAATTTCAGACGGATCAGGCCTTAACTTAACACAAAAATTGTCAATAGTTCTTTTCATCTTTTCTTATTACCCACAGCTACATCCACTTCTGTGGGGCCTAGGCTGCTCACTAGGGCTGGGCATCATCACTGATTTCTATAATCCATTTGATTCAGGTTCTCAAAGTCCTGATTTGATTCAATTTAGGCTCAGACAGTCAGAAATATTATAATTCTGATCATTTATCAGCACTGATACATGTGAGACTTCATCAGAATTGTGAACATCACAGCAGATGCCTTTGTGTCAAAGTAACTGAGAATAAAACACAGAAAAACATGAAGGAGATTTTCCTGGTCTGGATTTTTATAGCAGATAACCTTAAAAATATTCTGCAATATTCTGCAATTTTGCATAATTTTAAGAAGTTTAAATTTCTTCAGTATTGAACAGCAGAAATTAGGCTTTCTTGTCCGAGGTCATTTACGTGAAAAAAAGAAAAAGAAAAGAAAAAGACAGCGGCCCACAGCGCTGTAAACAACGGTAGACTGGTGGGTAATAAGCCAATGAATAATGCAGAAAACAGAGATTTGAGACGGGAAACTGTTCTTGAAGTACAGAGAGAGAGAGAGAGAGAGAGAGAGAGAGAGAGAGAGCTGTGCATGAAGTGTGATTTTATCGTGGTGGAAGCAAAACAGCAAAAGTCAGAGGGAATTCATGACGATATTGATCACATGTGAAGCGTAGTTTGCTGCTTCTTTTGCTGCTGGCTCGGCGAATTTTGGTTGGAGAGACAAAACCTGCAGCTCAGAATCAGCACAAAAAGACGTAAACACAGCGCGGACCCGACGCATCAGAATCACTGAGCTCCATCAGCGTGTCCGTGTTCGGGCCGTGGGGTGAGAAAGCCGAGAAAGACAAAGCTGATTCTGATGCGTCGGGTCTGTGTTTACGTCTTTGTGTGGAATCCGTGTACCTGCTCTCATTTACTGTTTGGTGGTTGTTGAAATAGTTTTGTGAGCTTTAATCTGAGAATCTGGCGTTTCTGGCAAAACACATTTATATTTAAAAGTCAATTCAGGATTTAATGAATCGATATCGCCTTATTCAAGCTACTCACCTCCCTCTTCCAACTGCACTTTCAACTGGACCACGGCCAGAGAGGTCCCGCCCCTGACTATTTCTGATTGGTTTAGTCCACGATAGGGGCATAATGTGTGTCTGTTGTTGACCAGACGGAGAGTTGCAGAGATTTTTTTTTTTTTTTTTTTTGGTTACCCGAACAGTTGGTCACACAGGTGCGACCAAATATTTTTTTTAGTCGCACCATTGAAAAATTCACACTCTAGAGCCCTGCCCATGGCTGACGGCGGCGTGGTGCCACGTGCACTCGCACATGCCGTTATCCTCAAACACAGTGGCCCCCACAGGCGCTGAACACCAGTAGGTGAGGTTCAAATGAGGTCCCTAACATACCTGCTCAGTGTGATGTTAACACTCCAGCGTCGCCAGCGGGAACTCTTCATCCTCTTTCCGTGGCGCGATGACAGTGAGTCCTCCCCACCTGGGACCGCCCGGGGGCGGGGCTTCAACTTTACCTTCACCTGTAAGCCGGTCAAATAGTCAGTCTTCAAATCAATGACCCGACTCAGTACAATGTTAGTTCACAGGTAACCACACCCACCTTGAGGCTGTCCATGCGAGGCCTGGTCTCCATGGTAATGGCAGAGGCAGATGGGAAGAAGAGAGGTGGGGAGGAGGAGGATGTCGGGGGAGGTGAGGAGGGAGCACGGGGGAGGGAGTGGACGGCAATGGAGGACATGTTGTTGGTGTACTGGTGCTGCACCCTGGTGGAAGGGGGGCACTCGGAGCCCGAGAGCAGGACAGGGACTGCAGACTGACAGAGGCACAGAGTCACAGCGGTGCATTGTGGGAAATCTACCTGAACTCCTGACCCCAGACTAAACTGTACCAGGGGAACAACCAAAGAAGAAGAAAACAAGAAAACACGCCCCCACCCCCCACAGCAGCCAATCGTAACAACTACCACTATAATTGTATCTAAACCATCGTCTGTGCCTAATCTCAGCGCCAAACACATCAGCCAAATGAAGGCTGTGACTCCTGCAGTGTGGGCGGGGCCTCACCTTGGTGCCTGCAGACCTGGTCTGGAGGTCGCTGGTGTAGAGGGTGGAGCAGTTGGGGCTGCAGAAGAGCAGGCTGGAGCCGGGTCCGGACTGACCCTCCTGTAACACACACACAGAGGGTGACTTCCTGTCCACTGTCAGGTCACTCTGACCGTCTCCTCTGAGGCGTCTAACCTGTTTGAGCTCCCTGACAATGCGGACTCCGTTTCCCAGCAACACCTTGCAGTAGCTGCAGCACTGAGGCCTGGTGGTGGCAGCGCCGCCCTGCTGGCTGAAGTCCATTCTGACACCTGCAGACACACAGATATGAACAGACGCACAGGTGCGTGGGTGCGTGAGTGTGTGTGAGTGTGTGTGCAGACCTGTGTTTCCTGTGGCGGCAGCTCTCTGTTTTGTGGTGGTTGAACCCTGTAAACACATCAAACAGCTGTCAGTCACCTGGAGACTCTCAGCACAGACAGTGATGAAACAATGCCGTGGGGTGCAGCATTCTCACCTGCGTCAGCGGCACCTGCACGCTCGCCAGCAGGGCCAGAGAGCTCTGCTCGGGACCGGATGCTCGGCTCAGCTGGTAGTTCACAGGGACGGGAACCTGCAGCAGCTCCGCCACCGCCGCCATCACTCCTGGAACGTTCTGGAAACACAGGGTCACAGCGATGATGACCAGGGGGAGGGGCTACTGATACATCAACATTAATAGAAAGAAATGTTTACCTGGGCTGCAGTGGGGTTCAGGGTTATTGCTATGGTAACCAGGTCTGTGTTCGAGCAGGAAGGAAGTCCCTGATGGTTTATCTCCGTCTTCACTTCCTGTTTGACTGCAGAGCCTACACACAGGTGAGCAACAGGTGAGCATCAGTCGGAACAGTCAGGAGACATCTTCCAGTCATGCTGTGGCTGACTCACCTTTCCCCCAAGCACAGGGGATCATGGGTAGTGTAGGCGACGGGCAGGGTGAGGGAGGCTCCAGCTTGATGAAGGACAGGTCGGGGTACCGGCTGACCTCTATGTCCGCCACGCTCTCCGGGGACGACGATGGAACGTAGCTGTCAGGTTCATCTCGCTCTGACGAGTCCTGGACCCTGAGGATGAGAAATCACGAAAAAGAGTCAGCGCGACTCAAGATGACAACGAGGCATTTGGCACACCTCTGAGGGGCGGGGCTTACCTGAGCTCCTCCTGGTTGTTGTGGGGTGGGGTTGGGAGGGAGGCAGGCACATCTACTGTTTTGGAGGGATGGTTTAAACTGAGAAGCTCCTCCCCTTTCAGCTTCAGAACCGACACACCTTTCACTGAGGTACAAACAGGAGGAACAGATCAGCTGTTGCTCTCGTGCAGCTGTCAGGTGTCCACATACTTACAGCCACACTGTCACGTCTGCACAGGCTAACCTGTGCCTGTCAGACAAAGCAGTGCGTGAAATAAGCCTCTCTCACCGTCCTGCTCGCCAAGCTCCTTCCTGGTCAGCTCCTCCGTCGTGGCGAAGCCGTTCACCAGTTTCTGCCTGGCAACAGGAGGCGGCGTCGGGGGCAGGGAGGCCGGAGGCGTGGGGGGGTTACTGAGGTTGTTCTGCTGGAAGAGCAGACAGGAAGTGATGTGAGCAAACTCAAACAGCAGTACTACACCATTACTGAAGTATTACTGCAGTACCCGTGCAGTGGTACCTTGTAGAGATGGCACGATACCACTTTTTTATGTCCGATACCGATATCATAAATTTGGATATCTGCCGATACCGATATGAATCCGATATAGTGTGTTTTTTAATCAATAAAACTGTTTTTTTAATATCTTGCTGCTTTTTGTATAAGTTCATACTCAAGTTTAAATAAACAACAACACTAAAACTATTCTGTTATACCTGTATGTAAAAAATACACTGCACCCAAAATATTTCATAGTTCAGCAACACTGATCAATCTAATAAACTTAAACCTGCTCCATCCTCCCTATTCTGGTATTTTAAAGAGTACTTAGCAGAAATATTAAACAACCTAATTAATAGGGTTGCAAACTCCCAGCAAAAGAAAAATAGGGAACCACCCCCCACCCTCCACCTCATGATGCTTAATCGACGTAATCAACTTTAATTTGATGCAGTGTGAAAAAAAATCCACAGAAATAAATTATTTTTCAAGAATAATTAAATGGATTCAACATCTTTCTTCTACAGAATTGCAGACTGCACAGATGGTACCTTCCCAAAGGACAAAGTACTATAGCTTACTAGGGTATATTAGACTTAACAGTTACTATATACAGTAATGGACTTCTAAACATTTTACATCAGATTAAAACTTTGGGTGTAAGATTCAGATAATTATTTATTAAAAGCTCGACATTTTAAATAAGAATAAGAAAGAAAAGTATGTCTTTGTGCCCCCTTTTCCCTGTTCATGCCCTATCGGCCGCCCTGGCTGCACTTTGCTAGATCCGCCCCTGCACAGTTACCAGCCGTCAGCTACGTAGAAAAGGATCCTGGTGTAGAAAGTAATATTAAATACATTCTAACAACAGCTTATCAAGCTTAAACGTGCTGCTGTTGTTCAGCCGCTGGTTTCCTCTTTCATGATTGAAGTAGCAACAAGAGAAGGAGAGAGAGAGAGAGAGAGAGAGGCAGTCGCTCCATATATCGGTTGTTAAACTTAACGTGGGAATGCTTTACAAACATTCAGAGATGAACTTACACACTTGCTTTACTTCTCTCTGGGATAACTTCCTCGGAGATGAAATGCTGGTTTGGTAGCGAGGCTACAAATACACACAGCCGCTCTAACACATGATGCACACTGCTCCGACGTGCTACGGTTATGAGCCGAGTTACGCCGTGTCGCAAGTTTTGTGAGGTGCTTTTTTGATATTTAATGGATCTGATTACATTTTTTATTTCCCTCCGATATCCGATCCAGTAATTTACGTCAGTATCGGACCGATACCGATACGTAATATCGGATCGGTCCATCTCTAGTACCTTGTATATGAGCTGGGAGTAGTAGTCAGTGACTCCATCCAGGCAGGCATTGCCGAAGGATCCGCTCAGCCTGGAGTCTCGGCCCAGAGAGGAGCTGCCGAAGGGGGGGAACAGACCGAGATCCACCCCTAGGACCGGCTCCATGAGGGGCAGCACTGCCAGCTGTGGATGGAGGTGAGAGGTTTAAACTTTCAGACACATCTACTTCCTGCTCAGTAAACAGGAGGAGGCGGGGCTCTACCTGTCTGAGGTGTGTCACCACCGGGTCAGAGGAGGGAGAGGTGGAGCGGGATTGGAGTGCCTTCTCCTCCTCCTCCTTCTTCTTCCTTTTGTACTTGGGAGGAGCTCGGTCTTTGTCGGGCCGGGCGGATCTCTTGCAGCGTTGCGTCTTCTTCCTGCCGAAGGTGTCCAGCAGCTCTGAGGCGGGACCGTCCGTCGCCACCTGGAGGAGGAGCACGTGATCAGCTTTTTCAACTAAAAGGGTCACATGACATTCCATTTGTCTGCCCTGGCCAGCTCCTCACCATGTTGCCATGGGAACCAGGCACATCTTCCTCTTCAGATCGACAGCCATCGCTGGACAGCTGTCGTCGGGCGATGGGCGGAGCTTGAGTGATGGGCAATGGTGTATTGGCAGGGGAGGTCTTGTCCCTTAGCAGGTGTCTGAGCAGCTCCTTCCCTGCGTCGCCTCCCTGATGAGGAGAGGTGGGGGAGAATGGCTCAGCCCCGCCCTCCTCCATCTTCACCACACCAGCTCCACAGGCTCTGCCCTCCTCACGCTCCTCCTGCAGAGAGACCCAGGAAAGTGACTGCTACGGCAGTACACACACCAATGCAGTACTGCTGCAGTACACACAATACCATAGTTCATCCACTATCACAGTATTACTAGGGCAGGGATAGTTCAGTAGGGGTAGAGCGGTCACCCCATGATCGGAAGGTCGGGGGTTCGAATCCACTTAACGGCTACCCTGAGGTACCCCTGAGCAAGGTACCGTCCCTAAACACTGCTCCGCGGTGCGCCTGCTTAGTGGCTGCCCACTAAGTGAAGGAGTCAAATACAGAGAGAGCATTGATCCCCGTGGGGAAATTAAAGTATACATTATTATTATTACTACTACTACAGTATCACAGGATTACTACAGTACCACTGCAGTAAAAGTGGGATGAAGTGTGAAAACAACCACACCTTGACCTCCAGCCGAGCTGCAGACAGGGGCCCTCTCTGGCACTCTGAGCCCAGCCCGGCTCTCTGCTGGGCTGCAGAGATGATGGACAGCTGCCTCTCCAGCTCTGATGATGGGGCCAGACCAGAGAGGGAGGAGCTCTGAGGGAAAGACAGCTCTGATTGGTCCATGCTGCCAAAGGTGGGTGTGGAGCACGCCGTGTCAGAGACAGCAGGGGTGGGAGGGGCAGTGAGGTCATCAGATTGCGAGGACAGTGGCGTCCTGGCCCCCCCTCCTCCTGTGGCTTCCTCCCCGTCCTTCTTCCTACTCCTCTTCTTATTCGGTTTATCATCCGGGATGACGTCAGAATACAGCTGGATGAGGGAGGCGGGGCCACCAGAGGAGGAGCAGGGGAAGGAAGTGGCCAGAGGGGTGGAGGGGGAGGAAGAGGAGGAGTCGTGTCCGAATAGATGTCCCTGCCCTGCTGGATGGGAGGAGGGCATTCCTGCTGCTCCTACCCCAGCTGGGTGTGCCTGCCCCGGGGCTGAGGGTCCTGTGAGGCCGGGGAGCCTCGGCCTGGTCAGGAGGCTGGAAGGAGCCACGTTCATGGGGGGTTCACCTGTTGGAACAGGGGACGCTCCAGGGAGCAGAAGCCTTGCTGTGAAGCCCTGGCGGAGGCCCGCCTGCAGGGGAAAGGGCGCTTCCACCTGGCTCTGGTGCTGAGGTCGAGGCCTGGAGGTCTGGGGAGACTGGAGGAAGTCCTGGGGCAGCTCGGCGCTGAAAAAGGGCATCTGAGACAGACCGTCCACTCCGGGGGCAGGACCCGGCCCTGCTGTCGGTCCCACCTGAGGGCCCAACTTAGTTGCGGCAGGAGGCACGGAGGCCCCCAGGAGGCTCTGCTGCTCCAGCTCCAGTCTCTGCTGCAGGACACGGTGACGCTCCACCTGGAAGCACATCAACAGAATTCATGACCAGGAGGAGGCTGCAGACACCTCTGACCTTTAACCCCTGACAACCACGCTTTATTCATACACACAACCACGACATACTCATGTGGTTTAATCTGTTCTCGTGGATGTAACCAGGCCTCCAGACTCTTTTCCCTCTCACCCTAACCCACATTTCTAATACTGACCAACAACTCTGCTGGAGCAGTAGTCTTTGAAACAGACTCCCTGCTGCCCTCTTTGTCTACCATTCAACCATCTTCAAGTTTGACTCTCCCCCGAGAATCGGATGTACCAATAATGATTCAATCTGTCTGTCAGCTCCACCCTCTTCCCACTGTCCTCGTTAAAGGCCGTCATACCTCATTGGTCCCCCCATTATTATCACTATTATTCAGTCTTCCCTCAGTACTGGACTTGTTCCATCATTATTGAAACCTGCCTCCGTTACTCCCATTCTCAAAAAGCCTGGTACAGACAAATTTATTTAGATATCCGACCTTCTCTTTGTTTCTAAAACTCTTGAGAAAGCTATCTCCTCTCAGCTTCACACACGTCTCAGTAACAACAATAATTCTCTATGAACAATTCCAGTCTGGTTTCCGTCCACTTCACAGGAAACAACTTATAAAAATGACCAATGGCCTCCTGATGGCAGCTGACTGCAGTTTCCTCGCCATCCTCATCCTTCTCGAGCTGAGCCTTTGATTTCCCACAGCATCCTCTTGAAAGACTGTCCTCCCTGCCTGCTTCACCTCACATCTCTCAGTTCATTCAACTTAAAGCTCACTCTTTAAGTTCATTTCCTGTTTCTGCCGGTGTTCCCCAGGGTTCAGTGTTGGGGCCTCTGTTATTCACCACTTACGTGCTTCCACATAAAAATTAGCTTTCACTGTTACACAGCTGACACTCAGCTGTATATTCCTTCCAAACCCAATCTCACCCTTCCACCCATGCCCCTCTCTCCATTGAGGTTAAATCATGGCTCTCCTCCAACTGTCTCACACTCAGTAGTAACAAAACTGAAGCTTGTCAGCACAGGTTACAGGTTTTCCATTATTACTGACAACTCCTCGACGACCCCCCCCCCCCCTTCCCTCAGGGTAACAGTCTGGGTGTCCTCCTCCACAGCACTTTGTCGTTCCTCCTGGTCTGCATACTTAGACTTCTTCCTTTCCTCGCCCCACATGCTGCTGCTATCCTTGTCATTTCTCAGATACTGTAATTCTGATTTCTCGCAATCATAACTCGCACAGCCTCCAGAAAGCACATCACCCTGTTCTTCATCAGCTCCACTGCCTGAAGATGCTCGAGTCTCCTTCACTTTCACAGGTATCCATAACCTGGCCTGGTCGTCACCTCATTGCTCCCGTCTCACCACTAAGAGGAACAGAGCTTTCAGCTGCTTTGCTCCCCAACTTTGGGATTCACTTCCTCCTGACATCAGCAATACCGTCTCTCTTCCCTTATTAGAGTCTAAACCCATCTGCTTAAACTGGTTTACTCTTTAACACCGACTCCGGTCTAATGCTCTCAGTGTGTTTTAGGAAGCACACTGCACTCCGTCTCACTCATCTTTACGTTTAACTCTTCGTGGTTCTTAACCAGGACGTGCTCCAGGTGTGAGAGCATGAACGTCTTCCTGTTGTGGTTAAACAGAACGTGTGGTGTCAGAGGAGACGTGCTTTATGAGGAGGAGCTCTGCTGACTGAGGCCTGACCCAGCTCGCTCTGCTCCTCCTCCTCCGTGATGTTTTACCTCCTGCATGAGCTGAACCCGCTGCCTCTCCTGCTGCTCCCTCAGCCTCTCCCTCCTCTCCCTCTCCTGGAAACCCTCGCTGAACGGGTTGTTGTCGTCAAACTTGACCTGCAGAGGAGGCGGAGTCAGAGGGGTTAACCAGCGCCCAGGAACCGCCTTTACTTTTGTTTTAGAGTGTAAGCTCACATGAACCAGTGTTACTGCAGGGTTCCTCCAGCTGTTAAAAAGCCCCACCCACCCTCATTCGCTTCCCTAATACAGATGTTCAGACATACAGAAAAGATGAACTGACAAATCCAGATGTTGACCGCCGTTAGACTGAACTTCCTGTGGGGTCTCCTGTGCTGACGAAGGTATGAGGGCTCAAACATAGGGAGATAATCCCCCCTCCCCATCTACTGATTTACGATGCAAGTCTGGTTCTGGATCAGGTCTAGATCATAGTGGTGTGCAGCAGCCATGTTTGTTACCTGAGGGGCGGGGCCAGCTCCGTCCACTGTGGCTCCATTGGGACCTCCAGCGGGGCCCCGGGAGGCGGCAGTAAAGCCTGCCGTCTGAGCTGCAAGGCCCGGCACCATGGCAGAGGGCGCCTGAGTGTGTGGGGGTACTTGGGGGGTGTTGGGTAGGCCGGCAGGGAGTTGAAGGGGTAGATGAGGCGGCATCCTCTGCCCCATCACCCCTGGAGCCCCACCCCCTGGAGTCCAGGCGGGAGGTACGTTTGGGAGATGGGCCGGTGCGGGGCCGCCCGGGTGGGGTTGCAGGGGCACGATGGGCTGTGAGAGCAGCTTCTGAGGGAGGGAGGGTGCCGGTTGCTGCTGTAGACCCCTCTGAGGATGTTTTGTCCGGTAGTCCTCGATGAGCTCTGCATGGTCCTTCTGCTGCTTCCGGATCTGAACACAGACAAGAAGCACTCACTGTGGATCAATCCGCCACTGAAAATAGTCGCTTACAGATTTCACTGCCTCAATAGCTGCCCCCGGCCGGCCTCTACCTTGAGTTCACAGTCTGATCTGATAATCTGGATTTATTCTGCACTGGGATCAGCTGCGTTACCTGCTCTAGCTGTTTCTGGACCACTCCCTGCTGCTCGCTGATGTAGCGTAGCTGGGCGGCGTCCTCCTCTGCGAAGACACGGCCCGCCTTCTTGGCAGTTCTCTGTTTGGCTGACAGAGCCTTCTTGGTCTTGCGGTGGGCAGCGATCTGATCCTCCAGGAGGCGCTGCTGCATCTGCAGGAGCTGCTGTGTCTCTCCGAGCCAGTCCTCGTACTGCGGCCGCTTGGGCTCATCTGGGAAAAGAAGGACTCAGAGTTTAGTGATGAGGACAAGAAGGAATCTGACCTCGCTCACATGTGGCTGAGAAGAAACAGCAGCATGCGATCAAAGTTTCTCTTTGATCGCATGCTGCTGTTTCTGCTGTCTGCACAGGCTCCAGAAAGAACTGAACTTTGAACGTTTACACGTTGTAAACGAGTGCCTGATCTTTCTCCTCTGTGCCTGAGGAAGATCCTCTTCATCGTGTTGGTTGTGTTTTAGTTAGAGATTAGAAAGTGTGGATCTGAAGGTTATTATAGGACATTTAAACTGAATTGGCACATTTCTACTCTGAGCACCCAAAGCACTTTATACAACTTGCCTCATTCATCGTTCCTACAAGCACACGTTTCTACCTAACATTCAAGAACAACTCGGGGTTAGGGTTAGGCTCTGCTCTCTCTACTCAGCTACAGCCACCCAGGTAAAACACACGTTCAGTCACTCCAGTCATTTTTAATGGAACCAAACAGAAACCAGTTGGTCTCCTTCAGATTCTATGTGACTGTATAAGGCTCTCACCGGGCTTTGTGTTAGAACCACTGCTCTGCATGTACAATAACCTGTTCATGCTGCTCTGATTGGTTTCTGATACTCACTGCTGAACCCGGGGCCAAAGCTTGGGGGGGTGGGTCGCACCAGCTGAGGGTTCACCTTCCCCTCCTGACACAGAGAAAGACCGCAGACATGTTAGAGAAAAGCTCTGTCCTGTGTGTTCAGTTACTGTGTCCGAGTCCTTCAACATACCTGTCCTACCAGGTGTGGAGGCTGAGGGGGGACCTCAGGACCCGGGGCTCCTGGAGGCTGCTGGAACCTGACGCAGACACAGACAAAGACTTCAAATAAAGCTGGGAGAGGGAACGTTCACAGAGAACACTGAAGTCAGAGGTCAGAAGGTCATACCTGTTGATGACCATGGGATTCAGACCCAGGTTTCCCTGAGACATCACTTTGTTTATGCCTTTCAAAGCCACCATCTTTGCCTTCATAATGGGGTCGGTAATGGAGTCAAAGTCTGCAGGACAAAACAAGAACACATGAGTTCAGAAGGTGCTTCATGAGAACAACAGTCCAATGGTGCTTCAGGGGGGAGTTTCAGAGGTTCTGGACTTACCCACACCAGGGAACGCAGAGTCTGTGGTGGAGCGTTGTCTGATCAGGGCCTGCATCTGTTTCTGTTGCTGCTGCTCCTGGCGCTCTTGGTCCAGGAGGTCCTGCAGAAGAAGCGGCTGCTCCTCCAGAAGCAGAGGCCTTTGTTTATTTTGGTTCTGGACCTGGGTCTGAGCAAAGGTACCCTGGGTCTGGCTCTGCGTGGAGGTCCCCATATGTGGAGATTGGGTCTGAGTGGTGAGGAGGTGAGGAGGCTGGAGAGGCAGCGGGTGAGGCGGGCCTTGCGGGTCCTGAGCAGGCAGACTGGTGTGAGGAGACACTGAGACAGCCTGAGGGTGAGGGGTGAGTTGAGGCGAGGATGAGGGGGGCCCAAAAGGCCTCTGCTGCTGCTGGAAGACAGGCTGTTGTCCTGGGAGAGGAAGAGCAACCAGAAACAGTTCTTCATTTCAAATCTGCTGATTAGATCAATGATTGGTCAATAACACGAGGGGGCAGCTCAGGCTCGTGTTTGTTTACCTGTGGTCACAGGGGGCTGAACTCTGGATACCATGCCCATGGATGGTACCTGCTCCTGGGGCTGGAGGGATGACAAGGGCCCTGAAACAGAACCAGAGTCCTCCAGCTTTTCCTGGAGGCAGTGGTGGGTTATTTATTATGTTCTCCTTATTGAACTGATTATTGCTTAATATTTATTATTGATAAATTGAAAATGTCCCACCTTGATGTGATGGACAGAGGAAACCTCAAGTCCTAGAGCTCCCAGGGGTTTGCTGGTGGCGATGACCCCAGGTGGAGCCACCTCTGTCTTGCTGTCGTCCCTCACTTCCTGTTTGATCTGTCCGACCAGGTGGGAGCTGCTGTCAGTCTTTCTAGAACCACCAACTCCATCCTTCCTCTCTCCGCTCTCCTTCTCCTCTGCTGGTTCTCCCAGATCCAGCTCCTCGTTGAACATGTCCTTCTTGTCCTCCAGGTTGAGCTCAGGGTCGGCATAGGCGATCAGGTCAAACTTCCCCGACAGCAGGAAGTCATCGAGATGGAGGTCATTGGGACCCAGGTCCAGGTCTTCTTTACCTGAAACACAGTTAGAGGAGAAGTCAGTCAAGGTGAAGAAGTATCGATAACTTGCTTCAGATCAGGTGTAATTTCTGGATTTAGCGAAGGTGAAATAAACTGGACCCGGACTCGAACGCTCATACCATCTTCAGGGTCGAGGTTTAGGTTCAGATCAACCAGATCCTTCACTTCTACATCCTCCAGGTCCTTCACAGCCGAGTCCTCCCCTTCCAGGTGCTCCTCGATTCCATCGGCTCCCGAGAGTGCCGGCTCGCCGGGCTGAGTCAGAGCCGCTGTGTGGCCAAGGTGCTGCTGCTGAGGACCCTGCTGGTTCAGCTGCTCCACGGCACCCGCTGTGATCATCTGCTGAGCCATCAGCGTCTCACCCATCCTGGTCCCAGGACCAGATCTGATGGCAGGTGGGTGGGGGTCTCTGGGGTGCAGGAGAGGGGCCTCGGGTTCCGTGGCTGAAGGAAGAGAGAAGGGCAGCCTCAGGCGGTTCTCTGGAGTGCGATGTCGAAGCTCAATGTAGGGCTGTCCCATGATGCTGTGCTGCTGGATAGAGAGGGAGCGAGGGAGGAAGGGCTGGGGGACACCTGAGGGGAAAGAATTTTTTTATCAATCAAGTTCATTTTCAACATTTTTGATTCATCCACCAATCAGAGGAGTTGTGGTGACCTTGCATCATGTGCGGGTGAGGGTTTGGAGTCCCGTGGGGACGGATGGCGGTGAAGTCCCCGGGCACTGGCCTCCTCATCTGAACGGGAACCTCCACAGCACCGAGCCCAGAGGCAGGCGTTGATCCTAGGGGTGCACGCAGGAAAGTCTCATGGAGGCCAGCTGGAGCTCCAAACCTGTAGAGGGGAGCAAGTGTAAGTCACAAACACACAAAAAGTAAAAGCCATCAGATCTCAACCAGGACTCTTCTGCTCCTCTCACCTCAATCCTGGTCCTCGGACACCCAGCTCTCTGGGGAGGCTCTGTCTGGGGAAAGAAGCCTCGATGGGCGCGAAACCCCTCTGCTGCTCTCTTGGGAACACTCCAGGGAACCTCAGGGCTGGAGCCCCGGCAGACCGTATTGTACCAGGATACGGGGGCGGAGGGCGCCCAAATGGGTCTGTCTGGACAGGAGAAGTGGTGGAGTTGGAGCTGGAGGAGTCTTCCTGGGACCAGCTGTTAGAACCAGCGGAGGATCCTGTTGGAGCAGCGGGGGGTGCAGCAAGTCCAGGAGCCGGTTCCTGCAGACCCTTCTCCTGCCGTAACGTGCTCTTCTGCTGTTGCTGCCTCAGGATGAGCTCCCGAAGCCGCTGACGCTGCAGAGAAAACAGGAGGACAGATGAACTCGCTAAACACATGAGAACCAGCAACACTCAACCAGACAAACATGGACTTAAAACACCTGTCTCACCTGTCTCAGCTTCTCCCCTGAGTCACCAAGCTGAGGCATCACGCTCATTGGCCCGTCTAAAGGAGATATTTCAGTGGTTGCCATCTTGTCAGTTTGTGATAGGCCTGGTGTCATGTGACCCTGCTCAAATGGATCATGACCTGGAGTGTGACTGGCCAAAGCAGAGAAGCCGCTCTCTTCTGACATCCCAGGGTGCTTTGAGGTGTGGCTGCTGGGGGTTCTGGGAAATGAGTCCTGCTGTTGCTGTCTTCCTGGTGACTGCTGTAACTGACCAGAGAAAAGATGAGTAGAAGAAGACACGACTCTGTGACAGAAAATAGAGGACGTGGGCTGTGATGTTACCTGGTGGGGCGTTGGGGTGAAGGTCCCTGGGTCTCCTGGAGCCAGAGGGGATGAAACGGAAGCTGCAGGCTGCGCAGCTAAGCTCTCGACTGGGGTTTGGCTGAATGGCTCGTGGGCCTTCTGGGGTCGCGGTGTAGAGGGCTGCTGGGCGTAGGGATCCAGCGAGGGTCGCGGTGTACCTGTGGGCTGTGCGTAGGGGTCGCCGGTCCGCTGACTTCCTGGTGATCGGGGGAAGCGGTCAGTGACAGCTGGACGGGGTGTGCCCGGGTTGGAGGCGTAGGGATCGAGGGTTGGGTGAGAGGGGGAGGGACGGCAGCTCATGGACTGCTGGTTGTACTGGTCCGGTCTCAGTGCAGGGGGTGTGGTGAGGTATGTGGGGTCAGAGTGGGGGCGCGGCGTGCCAGGGGTCTGAGGGTTGGTGTAGGGATCCGGAGAGGGCCGGGAGGTCCTGGGTGACTGCTGGGTGAAGGGGTCAGAGATCTGCTGAGCGTAATCTGGTCTGGGCGTGCCTGGCGCTTGGGCGTAGGGGCTGCGGTGGGGGGAGCCCAGACCTGACAGTGGACTGGAGGGGAAGGGAGGCTCCTGTGATGGAGGGGGGGCAAAACCTGGGTCTGTAAGCCTGGACAGGTCCCTCCTCCCTCCTCCACCAAATGCCTCCTGCTGAGGGGGCATGGGGGCCTTAAACACAACACCCTGGACCAGTTGACGACTGCATGATTCGGGCGCAGGGACTCGCACGTTCGTCCTCTGGTAGACTTCAGCCACTCGGATGCCGGCATGTCTGACTGAAGGGTCGGGGGTGGGGTTACCTGGTTGTGGCCCGAGGCTTCTGGAGACGTCAGGTGTTTTGGAGTCGGGGGATGGAGCAGGAGAGCCTACGACATCATGGGCTGGGGAGGTGCTAAGGGAGCTGTGATGCTGCTGCTGGGAGGCTGCGGGGCCTCCAGGCTGGGAAGAGGAGGGCCGAGGAGTGCCTATAACCTTATTGTAGGGATCCCAGGGTGAGGAAGGGCGGGAGGAGGGGGGAGAGAACATCTGGGGGGAAGATGGTGGCTGGTAAAGGGGAGAGGTGGGATGTGGGGATTGAGGGAGCGAGGAAAAGCCAGAAGGGGGTGGTGCTTGAGGCCGGAGGAAGACGTCGTCCGCCGGTCCAGAACTTCCCTGCAGGAGGTGCTGCCTGGGCTGACCCTCCCTGAGACCTGGGTGGAGCTGAGGGGAGGCGCTTCCTCCTGGGGGCACGGGGCTGTAGCTGCCGGTTTCAGGCGACTGGGGGCCCGAGAGGCGCTGGCTGGCCAGGAGCTGCTGCTGCTGCCGCTGCTCGTTCTTCACCTGCTCCAGCTTCTGGGTGGCCTCCATCTTGGCGAGCTGCTTGCTCTTCTGACGCATTTGCTGAGAGAGAAAAACAGAAGGGACAGGCGGGGAGACAGGCGGACACAGAGCGACAGGCGTGAGGACGACAGGTGGAGCTCAAATACGTCAACATGGCGGCTAACGCTAGCTGACCCTCTCTTTAGAAACACCGCGACCACATGTGGGCGGTGTCAGGTATTATGAGTTTACAGGTGTGTAAATCCTGATTGGGCTGGTTTTCAGTGTGTTACACACTTAAACACCACCAGAGGGCAGTGTCTGCAAGAGCAGCAGTGACTGTGGGCTTTAGCCCTGCAGGTACACGAAGGCCCGCAGACTGAAGGCCATCACACAGTCTCTTCTTTCCTCTGGGACAGGTCCTAAAATGGATCATACTAACCGGACTAACGTAACGCCTGGCTTCAAGTAGAAAACAAGTGACTAAATATAAGATTATAGTAGCTCCAACTGTAACTGACTGAAACACGAAGGGTAAAGTTTGCTGTGTTTTTACCAACCAATGTCTGGTGGCTGTAAGTAACCCCTGACTACAGGCGGTGGTTTCCACCTGTCATCAGCCGTCACTGAACAAACAGAACCATCTGTGAAGTACAAACAGGCCAAACCAGCAGAGACTTTGCATAGACGCCAGAAACACTGAGGTCTGACAGGCACAGCTACGCTGAACGACTGTGAGATATAACACCAGGCGTTACAAAAGGGGAAACCCTACAGAGAACAAAGCTGTAAATATGTCTGATTAAGATGGGAGTGTATGGGGACTGCCTCACTGCTGCCTCTGCTGGACGTTTTTGAGGCTCCAGTTTGTTCTGACTTTCAGAATAAAATCCCAGGAGTCACGTCCCCATAACTCTTCCAACCCTTAAACATGATTTAACCATAAAGCCGAGTGAAAAAAGCAGCTGTGTGTGGAAACACACTTTAATAGCGTAAGTGTGGAGCAGGTCTGGACCCGAGGTCTCCTCCCTCACATGCATGGATGGAGGAGGCCGGACAGAGTGTGTTTGTGTGGAGGTGCTGTAAGGGGGGAGTCTGGAGGAAGCAGAGCAGAAGTTTCCTGAGCCGTTCTCAGCAGACATTCAGAGCCAGGCGCACCCCTTCAGAATAAAAGCAGTCAGCTCGCAGGCAGACTCAGGCCGCGGCCTCCGGCTCTGGGCCAGCACAGACTTGAGACTTTGAGTCAGATCAGAGCTGACCCCTCCTCTTCCTCCCTCCCTCCTTCAAATTTAAGCCGTCCTTTGGCCCAGAGAGGAGGACGAGGCTGAGGCCGGGTCCACAGCTCTGAAACCCTTGCTCAGCTCCGGGCCTTGAGCTCCGTCACTCTTTATTTAAACTGTTGAAGTTTGATGGCGGCTCTGACTGACGCCCCATTGGCTCGTTTAAAGGCCAATTGACGAGTTTCTGACGGTTTGTGGAGCTCCACAGTGAATCCTGAGGTGAGGTCAGAGGGTTTCAGAGGCTCGTGGATCCAGGAAGTCTGCCTCCGACAGGTTGGCCTTGAGGTCTTACCGGAGCTGCTACGGATGCCTGGCAGGGACAATCTGTATCTGTTGGAGATTTTTTGCTTTGGGGGGGGATTTCCTGCCTCTTCTTACTGGCTCCCCCTCTGTCTTTAACCCCTCCCTTTTCAATGAAATCAGAGACGTTAGTGTGAGGGAGGGCGGCTCAGCGGGCATGCACATCACAGCATCATCTTCATCACAAATACACCCCACGGCATGCTGCCTTCTGGTTACCATGGTTACTACTGAGAGCGGGAAACCAACGCCAGCCTTGGAACGAGTACGGGTCATTTCTATGGCGATTTAGTCTGCGCGACAGTCTCAAGGTTGAAGCGGTGGCGTGCAGCCTGACGACCCGGGAGCGCTGCCTTTGATTTGTTGTGCAGAAACACTTGCATAACTAATTTTACAGAGCGCGCTCAAAGTGTGTCTACAACCAGCAGGCAGGGCTCTGTGTCCCATCATGCATTGCACTGCTGTTTGCATCACTAAACTGTGTTTCTGTTAAATCGGGTGTTTTCTGACTTGAGTCTGGTTGTTGGTTTCTCACTCTGCTGCTACGTCACCATGACAGACACCTGGACGTGTGGAGCTCTCGGGCTCTGCTCACCTGTCTGAACTTCCACTCCTGCTCCTGCTCCGACTCTTTGGGCCTCAGCGGGTCCTTGAATGGCATCTCCATTTCCATGGAAACAGTGTCAAAGGGTCCCAGCGGCGCAGGCAGCTGCTGCTGTGATGGCGGGTGGCGTTTGAGCGGGTCGTTGGACAGCTGCACTTTGTTGATGCGCTGAGCCGCTCGATTGTCCCTAGCTTTTTGCTGCAGAGAGAAAACGGCATGCGGTCAAACGAACGCCATCGTGGGTTATGATGAGCAGGCACGTGGCTCAAAGTTCTTAATCTTTACAGTACTGGGATCAAATCCACTGTAATCAGTGTCCACACTGTTACAGAACATGGACACTGTGACAGTGTGGACACTGATCGCACTCAGACAACTGAAGACGTTTGTCTGAGTCCTTGAAGGGTCTGGAGCTGGAAGATGACCCTGCTGCTTTAAACGGACACCTTTGATCAACAATCTGGAAATGACTCAAAAGGACTCAAGAGCCTGTTCACAGGACTAAGGTCCTAAGAGCCTGTTCACAGGACTAAGGTCCTATGAACAGGCTCTTATATGCTTTTATAACGTTTCCTCAGCTCTCAGAGTCCTTCACACAGTGAAGAGGAGGAGGAGGAACTCACCACATAGGGTGCTCTGTCCTGAGCACTGGCCTTTCTCCACAGCTTGGTGATCTGCTTCACTCTGGTGGGCCAGTCTGACACAGGAAACAGCCGTCAGCTTTGTCAACACACTGAACACACTGTGTGTGTGTGTGTGTGTGTGTGTGTGTGTGTGTGTGTGTGTGTGTGTGTGTGTGTGTGTGTGTACCTGGGTACTGCTGCTTCAGCTGGGGGAAGTTGGTGTTGCAGTAGAGCACCGGAGCGACAGTGGCCATCTCTCCCAGACTCTCCTCCTTCTCCCACTTCAGTGTGCTCCTCTGAGCCGTCGACAGCACGTCCTGCTCGCCCTCGCCGGCCGGACCCTGCTGATTGGCTGGAACCAATGCAGAGGTGGGGCCCTGGATGGGGGCCGGGTTTTCGGTAGGGAGGACCCTAAAGCTGACTGGACCCTGGACACCGGGCATCATGGGAGGAGCAGCTGGTGAGAGGCCGTTCATCAGCGGGAGGCGAGGAAACGGCGCGGCACCTGAGAGGTGATCAGTGGTGATTGGAAAGTTCAAACAGAGCTCAGCTGAACCCTCACAAACTGTTTTTAGGTTCAGACTTATCAACAAAAACGATGGCGAGATAGCTGCAGGTCGAAGAAATGTTTGGGAAAAAAAATGCTGGACGGTCAAAGCGAAGCGGGCCAGAAATAAACTTTTAAAGTTAGTCTTGAGTTTGTATCTCACTCAAACATCGAGCAGAACAAAGGAAACTTAGTACTTAGTACTGTGTACCTGTGTGTCTGTACCTGAATGTGTGTGTACCTGTGTGTGTGTGTGTGTGTGTGTGTGTGTGTGTGTGTGTGTGTACCTGTGTTGTGCGTCTTGCTCCCAGCGGCAGCATGTGTGTGCTGACTCTGCTCTGATTGGCTGTTGCTGCTGTCTGGACTGAGAACAGCAGTGAACACCTCCTCCACGTCCTTTCCCTCCAACTCTGCGCGCACACACACACGCACACACACACACACACACACACACACACACACACACAATTCAGGTTTCCTCCAGCATCGCTCGGCGTGGATGACGTGACATCAGCTTTCAATGACAGCGTGATGGTGATGAGCACCGACTCATCAACAGGACTAACGAGGTCATGGATGACAGTGTCACCTGTATCCATGCGATGCTGTCTGTGAGGAAGCAGCTGCTCAACATTTGATAGCGAATATGTTTGAAGCCAAGTGCCAACTTCCTGTTTCAGCTCTGCCGTCAGCTGACCTGTCCCTGTTTCTGATTGGTCAATCATCATTAATAAACCCTTGGCTGACTTACGGCGCTGACGCCCACACAGGTGCTCGGTCTTACCTGGGATCTTGTAGAGCTTGCTGAGGATGGCGCCTGTAACAGAAGAACACTCGTCAATCAGCTGCTCTAGAATCTGTGAGCACTTCCTGTTTCCTGCCTCCCAGACCCTCTTCAACTCACCATCAGTGACCATCTTATCAAGCTCAGGACTCAAGATGGCGTCCAGAGGCTCTTCCTGCATCGCCCTCTGGACACGCCCACCGCTTCCTGTTGGCTCAGAAGTCAAAGAGGCGTCATCTGCCACAGAGCTGATGTCCAGACCTGCTGAGAGAGAGAGAGAGAGGGGTAAATAAGAGAGACAGATACATGGACAGACTGGAGGTCAGCAGGAAGCAGCAGAAGAAGAATGAGTCTGATCTCTGCAGGAGAAGAAGGTGATTCAGGCTGTTATATCACAGGACAGGAGGAGCAGGAAGAGGAGGAGAAGGAGAACAAACAGGAGCAGAAGAGGAAGAAAAGTTTTGGAAGGCTCCAGCAGCACAAATGTGGCCCACAGGTTGAGTTCAGGTAAAGCTAGCAGACAGCTACAACCACCTGTCAGTCAAAGAGGCCACGCCCCTAATAAGGGAAGAAGGAAATCATCTCCAGAGACAGTTTGTATAGGGCCTGACTCACTGCTGCCTCTGCTGGATGTCAGAGGAACTGCAGCCGTTTCATTTTGTAGTTTATTAAATTTATTTTGGCCGTCCAGAAACACAAAACTGAGTTAAAGTGAGACTGAGGAGGAGGAGGAGAAAAAGGAGGAGGAGGTCTTCCTGGGGAGTCTTACCAAATGGAGACGGGGAGCACTCCACCTGGAACTGACCTGGAAACAAATACACACAGTTATGGTGTGAGCTTCGTTGGTGTGGTCCCTGAGTGGGCAGAGGGTGAAGGGGCTGATGGGAATACCTGGGTGTCCGGTGGCGAGGATGTGAGGGTCGGTGTTCAGGACGTCAGACAGATCCACAAGACCGCCATCCGACCCGGCTGGATGGTCACACACACACACACACACACACACACACACGATTCACTCACAATTCAGAAGCCAGAGTAAAGGTTATACCACTTTCTGTCCCTTAACAGGAAGTGGCATCATCCTCTACCAAGCTCCTCAGCCAATGACGAATGAGGATGAAATGCTGATAAAAAACATAAACAAAGCAGTAACTCACGCAGCGCTGCTGCCTTCCTGCTGGCGCCAGAGAGGGGAGGGGCCTGAAATCCAGGAGTTGGGCCTTTCAGGTTACCTGTTGCTGGTCTTGATTGACTAATGGCTGCTGCTTCCGGCCCCACCCCCCTGTCCACCTGTCGGCTCCGATCGAGAAGATCTCGACCAAAAAATGCCTCCTGGAGAGAGGAGGAATCAGTCATTGAGAGAGCAGGTATTCTCAGTGTGTGTGTGTGTGTGTGTGTGTGTGTGTGTGTGTGTGTGTGTGTGTGTGTGCGCGCGCTACCTGCAGGTAAGAGGGAAAGGTCTCCTCCAGCTTCGTTTTCTTCTTCCTGTACCTCTTCTTCGACTTCTCTGACGTCTGGTCAGTGATTGTGGGCGCCATCTCCATGGCAACGTCTGCAATCAAAACACAGAGTTTGTTTCTGACTGCAGCAGTGGGTAAAAGGTGGGTGTGTCCACAGGCGACAGGCGTCTCACCTTCATCCCGGCCTGGCAGCATCTCCGTCGAATCCTTCCTGCACAGCTTGATGCGGCTTGGCCCCGCCCCTGCCTTGGCGCCACGCTGACGCACCATGAACCCACCAATACCTGAAACGCACACACACAGACAGGTTGGCATGGAGACATGTCCGCACAGAACCCTGCTCTGACGTATCCCAGGCCCCGCCCCCTCTTCACCTGGCCTGTAGGGTTTTCGTTTCTTCTTCTTGTTGCTGTCAGCGACATCGGGCTCCTTGGTGATGTCATCGTCTTGAACATGATCTCGTTCGGGGCTGGAGTCAGATTTCATCTCGCAGTCGAGAAGAGCTGCAGTGAAAACATCATTAGCGTCGTTTTCAGCCCTGTTTAAATAAAGTTTACGACGGTGGCGCTAACGCTGAAACGATGTCACATTTACAACCACGGAGAACATGTTTGTTCACGAGGTCACAGAACACGACGACTCCGCCCACAATCCTAAATCCAAACAAACAAGGTAACTTTGGTTACGTACGTAGACTCTGAAGAGCGTCAGTACACCTGCTAACAGGAAGCTTTAGCATCATGTGACTTTAAACCACCTGACCTAGGATTGGGCGACATATCGAGTTTTTAAAAAAATATCGATATACTTTTATACGAGACATAAGATGTGACAATATCATTTATATCGACATAGTCTATGTTGCGTTATAATTACACTTATGGAGCCGCTATTTTGCCTCTCTCTCGTCTGAGTTTGTCTGCCCCGCCTCTCTCCTTCACTGAACACAACACCCCCTCCCCCATCGCTACACCTGCAGTTGGCGACAAGATGGACACGGCAGCTAGCGAAGAGGAGCTTGTCGGCAAAAAGAAAACCAACGGCTCAATTATTTGGAGATGGTTCGGGTTCAAAGTGTCAGATGAGCAGCAGAATAATGTATTCTGTAGAAAGGTTCGAGCACTACTAATCTTTTCCACCGTTTACAACAGCACCATAAAGTGCAGTATGAAGAGTGTGTGAAACTGCGTGCTGTATCCCAGACTTCCCAGGTTCCTGCTGCGAAACAGACCACCTTACAACACTCAAATACTCGTGCTGTGCCATATGATAGAAAAAGTGAGAAGTGGGGGGGAAATTACTAAAGCAGTGGCCAATCATATCGCTAAAGACATGGTCCCCATCTCAACTGTGGAACAAGAGGGCTTTAGACAGCTGCTAAAACCTCTTGACCAAAGATACCAGTTACCTAGACTTAACAATATTTGCAAAATGTGTCGTGTAATGTATAACCTAGAAACGGTTCTAGTTAAACTATCTTGGTAAAATCACCAGCAAATGATTAGAACATGTATATTTTTACATCTTTTCAATCTCACTATGTATTTAAAAATGTATCCATGTCTTGTCTCAGCTGGGGTCCTCATTTAGTGTCACAATCCTCAAATACAAGCACAAATACACTCCAGTAAGTTTATTGGATTTAATAAGGAAAGTTTATTTATTTATTCAACTAATTAAAAAATATTGAGATATATATTGTATATCGCCATCCAGCTAAAAAATATCGAGATATGAATTTTGGTTCATATTGCCCAGTCCTAACCTGACCAATAACACAGTCTATTAACAAGGAGGACAGGAAGTCAGACAGAATCACTTTCAAAATAAGAGCCTCTGCGCAGACTGAATGACCTCCTTTGATCTGATGCTGTAACGTCAGAGAAGAAACATGAACCTGAAGAGCGTAATGGTGAGCGCGACTGACCTCTGCCGTGGTCCGGCTCAGCGGGGTCGGCGTCCACCGGGGTTTGCAGGACGGACACGCTGTTCTGGTTGATGATTCTCAGCTTCAGTTTGGGTTTACACCTGCAGACAGAAAGCAGAGCGTCACGCCCGCCCTCATCGACTCGACGGTGTGGCACGAGAGGGCGGCGGCCTTACCTGCGCCACCTGCGCGGTGACGTCAGAGGTTCAACCAGAGACTGCAGGTGAGACAGGCCCGACTCGGTCAGGCAGACCCCGTCCTGAGTGTACGTCTTTGAGTCTGCAAACAGACACGATTTTCACTTCACCATCAAACAGCTTCACTTGGATTAAAGCGCTCAGACGGAAACGTTCTCCAGGAGCACGAACGACCGCCGTCTGACCGTTTTGATCAGAAAACACCAAACTTTCATGACCTCCTGCACATTTGTTTGCCCATCCCAGGACTCCCAGTGTGATCCACTTCACTCGTTTGTGATGGGCTGAATTTTAAGGTGCTTCAGTTTGTTTTAGATGGGAGAAAACTCAATGCTTTGGATGTTTGGAGACATGAAACAAACCAAAAACTGACATCATCACATCAGGTTCCTTCAGAGCTCTGAGACACTAACATCAATGAAAGGTTCATACGTGAGCTTTACTGCCATCCACAGGGCTGGACTGGACCCTAGGAGGGCCGCTTCTAGCCCCCAAGCTGTATGTTTGACACATGAAGAAAGCTCCCATGAGGGAGCCTGTTTGGATCGCCCCTAGTGTCTACAGATTGAATATATCCACAGACAGGAGACCATCAGGACTACGACGTGACCCTGGATCCACCTCAGTGGTCGTTTCTTATTAGAGGAGAATCTAAGCCTCCAGGCTGGGAGACTTGGATTAGGACCACGGGCCGCTGTTTGACTACCACAGTAGTGGGGTGGGGCACTGACCGGGTTCCCTGATCCTGGAGACGATCTGAGCCATGAAGGGCGCCAACGACTCCGTCCTCCCTGAAACAGACACACACGTCAGCCTCAAGCTTCACAACAAACAAGTGTGTGTATGTGTGTGTGTGTGTGTGTGTGTGTGTGATCACCGTAGGGGCTGCGTCCGTGCGTCCTGCACAGTGAACAGTCAAATCCTTCGTCAGCAGCGACCTCCACGTCCTCCTCAGTGGTCAGACCCTGACACACAGCGTGGACCCACCTGCGCGCACACACACACACATTAGCCGATGATGAACCCGGGCCGGACCGATGACCCCGCCGGGACCCCACACCTGAGCGGGTGTTACCTGTCGCACTGCTGGCACTGCAGGATGAGGTCATCCTGCAGGTACGCTCGCTGGCAGACGGGACAGCGGCTCAGGCTGCAGCACGGCCCGCACAGGCTGTAGTTACTCTGCCACTCGCAGCGCAGCCCAGGAGAGGCGGAGCCACACTGCACGCACCACACACACCTGAGGGGAGAGCAATCAGCACCCGTCAGCTCTTAGTTTTCGTGTTATGCGTCATGTGATTAGAGTCTGAGCTCTAACTGGCTGAGGGTTGGTGGAACCTCGTGTCCTGTCATGTGACATCAAACATGAGGAAACGCTCTCAGCCAATGTGTTTCTTGGTTGCTATGGTGATGTCGTCTCACTCACATGAGGAGAGACGTTTAGTCACGAGGGAGGGCTGATCAGGTGATCTGACCGATGCCTCCACGTGCACACAGGTGAGCGACAGGTAGACCCACCATTTGCACTTCCAGGCTCCTTTAGGCACCGTGAGGAGGGGCGGGTCCAGGCAGTAGGTATGGTAACTGATATCGCAGTCGTCACATAGCAACAGTCGCCCGGGATCGCTGGCCTCACCACATGCTTCGCACACCGTGCACTCCAAACAGCGCCACCCTTTGGTCAGAATCACCCGAGTGATCTGCAGAAAGCACACTCAAACAGTGAGCCAGGGGTCAGGAAGTAATCAGAGTAATCAGATTACAGGTAGGTGAGTACTGACCTTTACGTTGACGCAGTAAGGATGGTAACACTGTCCACACTGAGAGCACGCCAACAGCCGACCTTCAGCGCCCTGCCCGAAACTGCCACACACCACACACATGTCCTACACACACACACACACACACACACACACAGGTTAACTGCTGCATGTCACATGATCACTGCTTACACACGTGATGTCACACACAGGTGAGCACACCTGTCTGAGGGTGAAGTGGTCCGATGTGGAGAACATCACCACGGTGTTGTGCATCGAGTTGTCCTCGTCCTCCTTTGCTGTGAACACCTCCACATACCCAGCCTGACACACACACACACACACACACAGCCAATCAGTAATCTGTGATCATTTATCATGGACCAATCAGTGTGCAGGTGTGCTCTTACTCCCGGTGACACAGTCACGCTGTCCTGAGTCTTCAGTCGGCTTCTTCCTCTCCCTCCTCTTCCTCCGATGCCGCCTCCTCTGGACCTCCTCCTGCCCGGGAACCCAGAACCACGACCCTGAGGAGACAAGACAGACGGGGGAAGGAAGGAGGAGAATTAGGAGGAAATCCATGATGTCACAAAGCTGTCACACTGGAAACACTGGTAAGGCAAAAACACAAGCTCAATTTCAAAACGTCCAAGGAATCAGAGCTGTTCCATTAGTCCCTGAACATCCCACGCTCAATTTAGTCCCTAAAAGCCTCACGCTGGTGTTACTCCTCACTGCGCCAGTATAGCCTCTGTGTTAGTCACTTGTATTTACACCCGCCGCTAAAGGTGCCGCCACTCACACAGTACAGCCACACGAGTGCTGAGTCGTCAAAACCAGAAGTCAAGTTTGAAACTGCTGCAACATCTGTGTGACATCATTAAAATGGCGGGAAAAAGCAACACAATCGTGTCTTAAAGGCAGCTGCAGCCGCCATGGCATCCTTCTGAGGATTCACGGAAAGCAAACATGACAGAACGATCAGACCCGGAGGAGGGTTTGATTGGCGACCTTTGCAGCACAGCAGGGTGGAAGCACACATTCTCTAACACTCTCACACGCACACACACAGCCAGCACACTGTGTGCTCGTTTCCCCACACCCACAGCAGAGACAGCATTAGTAAGCTGCTGTTAGTCACAGCCGGTGACAGTTAGGGTGCACTTTTTTACCACTCTCATGCTCCAGAGCGGGGAGTCCTGCAGGCGGGGCTTAGGGCTGTCCCACCCTCCCTCCCCTGTGGAATCCTGGGAGGACGAGAGGGGGCTGACCGCCCTGCGACTACTCCAACACGTGCCCTGAGTGAGGGGGAGGAGGAGGAGGAGAGAGGGGGAGGTGGGGACAAAATGCAGTAACATAAATGCAGCGGCCACAAAATGAAAAAAGAACTCATGACGACACAATGTTACCATGGCAACCACATGCACTGGGTATTGACGGTAGCTGACGTGCCAATTGAACAACCTCGATGTACACAGAACAAACACGCAGCGGTCAATGGCACGTGTGTTAATGTGTGCACGTCTGTGTGTGTGTGTGTGTGTGTGTGTGTCAGTCAGGCATGCCCTGCCGGGCTGACGGGTGAGGATGAGGATGAAGGTGAGTATGAAGCACATTGATGGTAACCTGCTTCCCATCATGCCCTGGGAGGCCCAAGCTGATGGAGGCAGGAATAACCAGCAGCAGCGTTGAGAACGCTCCTGTGTCTTTTAACTGGCTACAGAACTTTGGTATAATGTGTCACTCAGCAGGAGGAGCTTGTTACGGACAAGAGGTGCAAGGTTTGTTGAATTTATTCACCTCCAGCTTTTCCTTTTCAACAATCGATATGTAAAGGAAACACACACACACAGGTCAAAGGTCACCAACCTGTTTCACCCGGGCTCTGCCAGGAGAGAACTTCCTCTTAGAAATGGCAGGCTTCCCCATGCCGATTTTTGGGGTGAGGGGGAGCACAGTGGTGGGAGGAGCCTGAGGTTGCACACAGAACAAAAGTAGTGGTGAAGAGGAGCAAGGGTGAGCGAGGAGGAGGAGGCGGCTGCTGCTTACCTTAGAGAGAGGTGGACACTCTCTAGCTGGGGGGGAAGTCCTGAGAGAAGGCGAAGGTGGGGTGAGCGGCGGCGGCGTGATGGGCACTCTTGCAGGGGAGGTCTCTGGGGAGGCCTCAGTGGAGAAGGGAGACTGTCTGAGGCGGATGGAGAGGTCATCAGACAGCCGGGGGCAGCAGGGAGGAGGCCTCAGGGTGCGACCCTTCCCTCTGTGCAGGAGTGGCGATGAGGATGGTGAGGACAGGTGCAGGAGGGATGGGGGAGGCGATGATGTCATCAGCTCCATCACCTCTCTGTCTAAAGAGGGGTCCAAGTCTAGCACGGGGCTCACTGGCTCCTCCTCCATGTCTGAGTGCTCCTCAGTGATTGGCTGACCGTCTGACGGCTGAACTGTTTCAGAAAGCTCCTCCTCCTCCTCCTCCTGTGAAGGCTCAGCTTGTGATTGGTGCTCGTCTTTGGTGGGTTCTGTTACCAAAGCAACAGGTTCATATAGGCTCTGTGACTGACCCCCATCACACTCTGATGTCATGTGACAAAGAGGTGATTGGTCTTTTTGCCCCACCATAGTTCCAAAGTCACTGGGAGGCTTTTCCTCCTGTGGGAGGCCCTCTACAACGGTGGGCTGGGAGTGACAATGGGGGGAGACCTCCAGGGAGCTGGCTCCCACAGATGGAGGTGATGAGGGCAAAGGGAAGGACACAGGTTGCTGCGTGGGAATGGGGGAGGCGGGGCACTGAGTCTCCTGGACTCCTGCAGAGACACAAACACGGACACATTGGATACTGATGGAGGTTCAGGATCTTCCTGGTTACAGTCACAGCGATGGAGCAGCCGGAGCAGGTAAAGGGTAAGTCACGGAAAAATGTAAACATTTAAGAGTTTAGATTGGTTATGTTTCCATGTTTGCAAAGCAAACCTTTAGGACAGCTGGAGCAACTGGGCAGGCCCTTCAGGTTTTGTTCTTCTCCTCCCTCGCTCCTCTCCACAGGCTTCTCCTCCGCTAGGCTCTCCTGTGATGTGTGTTCAGGCTGCTCCTCCTGCTGCTCTTCGTCAGTCTTCTTCTGCTGCTCCTCTGTGCTCAGCGTGTCTGGGTGAACAAAAAGAGCAGATATCCTCAGAACAGATGGTGTGTTAATCGGGAACCTTGAGTCGCTCACCCTCATACTTACCCATGGTGCCATCAGACATCCCTTCAGGTCCAGGACCTTGTTCTGGCTTCACGGGACTAGCAGGACCAGGACTTGCGCTGGTTATTGAGGGAGCAGGGTTAACTGAATCACAAGCAGGACTGGCTTCACAGTGGAATGGGCTGGCAGAAGCAGGTCTGACACCAGGCTCCGCCTGCACAGGACTCTCGGGACATGGACCAGGCTCCGCCTGCACAGGACTCTTGGGACCGGGACCAGGCTCCGCCTGCACAGGACTCATGGGGCCTGGACTTGTGGTGATCTGTTTAAAACCTGGATCTATCTGTGAGGGGGCGGGGCATGTGGGACTAAGAGGTGCCTCACTGGGAGAGGTTGAGCTAGGCATCGCAGTGTTATCCTGAGTGGGACTAGCATGGACAGGGCTAGCAGGACTCAGACTGGCCTGAGTGTAAGTAGCATCAGTGGGGATGAGTGGGCTTTGATACAGGGAGCTTGGCGAGGCAGTGCATTGGTGGTTTTCTTTGGGGATCACTGCAGTACCAGCTGGGGACTGGCTGACTTGGTTCTGACTAGTCTGGCTGGGGCTAACAGCAGCTGAGTCGTCGGGTACAGAGGCAGCAGGACTTGTTTGTTTGACACAGTCTGCAGGTTCATCAGCACCAATATCAGGCTGAGCCCCACCGGAAAGAGCAACTGTGTCCACATCAGGACTAGTGGGGCTCAGTGATGCCCCAGTAAGGCTAGTACTACTTTCAGTGTCAGGAGCTGGACTGTGAGGTGGGCTAACACTGGCAAAAGCAGCATGTGCAGGGCTGCTGTGAGTTGTGCTAGCTAATGAGGAAGTTTTTGTCTGCACTGGGCCTGAGTGAGCTACTACTACATGAGCAGGACTAGCCTGACCAGCAGGACTAACTGGGCTATGACTGGTGTGAACATCAGCTACACTAGCAGAGCAGGGATATGTTTCAGCACTAATAGGACTCCTCTCTGGGCCGGTATCACTCAGTGTACAGTGTGGAGGACTTGAACTACCAGAAGCTGGTCGAGGGCTTGACGGCTGTACTGCAGCCAGGTGTGAAGTACTGAAGGAAATCTGGATATGTGGCCGACTTGACTGACCAGGGGGACTTTCTGTCTCCTGAGCATGCTGGTGACCTGACAAAATAATGCCACCGGTGGCTTCTGAGTAAGCAAGGTCAGGCTGAGGACTGTCTGGTTGACTGGGACTATGTTCTGACTGAACACCATTACTTGGCTGGATGGTAGCTACCTGCATCTCCTCATCCTGACAGGAAACAAGGTAGATGAGTCCAGCCAGCGCTGCTGATGGGCTACTCTCCCCTGGCACAGGGCTAGGATGGCCTTCAAGACACATGGTTGGGCTTGTAGGCATCTGGTAAGCATGAGTGGAGCTAGCACAAGCTGGGCTGGCCTGGATATGTGTGGGGCTAGCTCCCTCCACAACTTCCATGCAGAGTGATGGGGTGTTGTGAGGATTCTGATGAATTTGGCTAGCTGGGGGAGGAGCTTCCTCCATTTCACCAGCACAAGGTGAACAAGCTAGGCTACTGTGTTTGGCTGAAGTGCTAATGTGAAAAAGGCTTTCTGGTGTCTGGAAATCTGGGACATGAGGGGGACTGGAATGATCGGGACTGAGCGTGCTACTTTCAGGGGGCACTGTGGCCAGGCCAGAGGTGGGGTTTAGGGGAGGAGGGTTATTTTCCAGTGTTTGGCCATCAGGGTTAGAACTCTTTTGCAAAGGGCAATGTTTCAAGGAGACAGGTTGTGTGGCATGGGTGGACTTCTGTGTGACTGTTGAATGTGCAGCAAGTTCTAAAGTATGTAAGCTAAGCTGTGAAGACCTGAGAGCCTGAGCAGGGCTGGCAGGTTGGGACAGACTACGCCGTCTAGGTCTGAGTGGTGGTGACGATGGGCTACATGGAGCTGAGGCGTATCTTGCTGGCGATGAGAGGTCCTGGTCCAGTGTAGACGTGTCCTGTGCAGCCCCATACTGCAGAGTAGGGCTGCTCAATCCAGGGCTCTCCTGGTCCAGTGTAGATTCAGTGTCCTGTGAGGGGTTCCAAGGACGTGATATGCCAACTTGCACAGGACTATGTGGCATAGGACTACAGTCCATTTGTAGAGCACTCTGCTGAGGCTGTGAGATGACAATGTTCTCCTGACTACATGATCCACTGAGCTGCATAGCATTGTCCTGTGCAGGACTGTGTGGTGGAAGGCTGCGCCGAGGCTCCTCTGTCCTCAGCTCCACCCTGGGAGGAGTTGGCCCTGACTTGATAGGACTGTGAGCTGAAGGGCTGTGTAGAGAATGTGCAAGGGTAAAAGCAGTGGGACCACCCTGTACTGGACTCTGCTGAGATTCTGTGTCCATAAGCTGATCCTCTGTGGAATTCTGCTCAGTACTTTCCACAAGTTCTGCCAGATTATAGTGAGACTGTGCAGGACTCTGCTGAAGGTGTAATGGGTTCCAGTTTTTCTGGTCATCTGTGGAATCCAAGTGGGATGCTGAGTAACTTTCATGGGCTGCATCAGGATGGAGCTCTTCTTGATTACCATGGGATGCTGTTTGACAAGAGGGAGATGGCTCGAATTGTATGATAGAAGGTGCAGTCAAAGGTACAACATTTTGTTGGGGCTCCATGGGATCAGGATGGAAAATTACAGGACTCTGTGGGAGCTCCATGACAGATGGTCGAGGACTTTGTGGGGTATGTGCAGTTAAAGGTGCCGGACTTTTTAGAAGCGCCAAAGGATCAGTGTGAGATTGTGCAGGACTTGACAGTAGTTCTTTGGGAGATGGTGCATTCTGTGGGAGCTCTGTGGAATCAGTGTGAGACAGCACAAGAATGTGCTGGAGCTCTGCTGAAGGTGGTGAGGAACTTTGTTCTATGGGAGATGATGGATGACCTTGTTGAAGCTCTGCATTTTCAGATGGTGCAGGACTTCGGAGTTCAAGCATTTGTAAGGAATTTGGTTGAAGCTCCGTGGAAATAGGCTGAGGTGGGAGCTCTTTGGGAGATGGTGGAGGGTTTTGCTGGAGCTCTGTGGAATCAGGGCATGATGGTGCAGGATTTTGGAGTTCTTCAAGCATTTGTAAGGAATTTGGTTGAAGCTCCATGGAAACAAGTTGAGATGGGAGCTCTTTGGGAGATGGTTGAGGGCTTCGCTGCAGCTCTGTGGAAAGAGGGTGAGATGGTGCAGGACTGTCTGGGAGTTCTTTGGGAGAGGATGCAGAAAATTGTTGGTGTTCTACAGGAGTAGGCGAGGAACTTTGTTGGAGCTCCATGGGAGATGATGCAGGACTTTGCTGAAGGTCCTTGAGAACAGGGCTAGATGGTAAAGAACTCTGTTGGAGCTCTGCAGAAGGAGGGAGCTCTGTAAGAGCTGGTGAGGAACTTTGCTGGACTGCCAAAGGATTCGGGTGAGATGGTGGAGGACTTTGTTGGAGCTCTGTGGGATCAGTTTGACATTGTGAAGGGCTTTGTTCCAACTCCATGCTCCATTCACTTTGTGGGAGAACTTTGGGAGTTTCTGGGAGCTTGGCAGAATCAGGCTGACATAACAGACTTTCTTGGAGTTCTGTGGACTTTTGGATAATTGGTGGAGGACTCTGTTGGAGCGCCGTGGCTTCAGGCTGAGATGATACAGAACTTTCTTGGAGCTCTGTGGACTCGGGAAGATCTGATGGAGAAATCTGTCTGAGCTCCGTGGCTTCAGGGTGAGAAGTTTCTGGACTTTCTTGGAGCTTTGTGGACTCAAAGAGACCCGATGGAGGACTTTGTTGGAGCTCTGCGGGTTCAGGGAGATCGGATGGAGGACTCTTTAATCTCTCCATGGCGTCAGGATGAGATGTTACAGAACTTCCTTGGAGCTCTGTGGATTCAGGGAGAACTGGTGGAGAATTTTGTTGGAGCTCTGTGGATTCAGGGAGAACTGGTGGAGAACTTTGTTGGAGCTCTGTGGATTCATGGAGATCGGATGGAGGACTCTTTAATCTCTCCATGGCTTCAGGGTGAGACATTACAGAACTTCCTTGGAGCTCTGTAGACTCTAGGAGAACTGATGGAGGATTCTGTTGGAGCTCTGTGGACTCAGGGAGAACTGGCGGAGGACTCTGTTGTGTCTCCATACCCTCAGGATGAGATGGTAGAGGACTCTGTTGGGGTTCACTGGCTTCAGGGTGAGATGTTGTAGAACTCTGTCGGAGCCCTGTAGACTGAGGAAGAACTGACAGTGGATTATTCAGGAGCTCCTGGGAGTCAGTGTGAGATGGTGTAGGATTCTGTTGGAGCTCAATGGGATCAGGGTGAGATGACGTAAGACTTGGTGGTGATGGTGCACTGATGGACTTTGTTGTTCTCTGTGGTGGCTCCTCAGGGACGAGCTGACCAACAGGACTGGCCGGTGGAGCCTCTGTGCACGTTGAAACTGATGGCTGTGGAATGCTACTGGGTGGAGTCTGTGAGGAGCTAAGGGCGGGAGCTGATGCCAATGTGGGACTGTGTGGGTTTGGCTCATCCTGTTGAGGTCTGCATGTGGAGCAGATGTAAGCTTCCGACCCCACCTTCCCCTCCCCAGCCTGGATGATGCAGTCTGCATGGACAAACCTGCAAAACAAAATAGTTTTGTTGTTTTCTCTTCATCACTATCAAAATAAAAGCACGTTTTAATAAAAGCTGCCACCAGTGGTTTTAAAAACTTTGGGACAGCCCCCCAGAGAGGACCACAGAGGGCGTGCAGTGAGGGCACAAAAGTAAACTAGAAAAAGTTGCATTTCCTGCGAAAATGCAGTGTGAATCCCGTGTAGTGGAATCTGCAGAAAAGAGGTGAAGAAGCAGAACTTTCAGCTGAAAAGAGGTGAAAGAGCTGAAATTTTTGCTGAAAAACTAAAAATTCTGCTGAAAAGAGGTGAAGAAGTTGAAATTTGTGTTGAAAAGAGTAAAAAAAAAAAAAAAAAAGTTGAACTGTTAACTGAATTTTTTTTTGTCATAAGCGGGATTCGAACCCGGGCCTTGCGCTTTGAGAACGGCAGCTCATTTTACTGAGCTAAAACATGGCTCAGCCCGGGAAGCTGAACTGGTGATCACACTGATAATGTGGTCCCATTCAGCAAAATGGGCCAAAAAAATGGTATAAAAAGCTTAATATCTCAAAAAGTATAAAAGTTATGAGGACCAAAAGATATAGCTGGCATTAGCCTCACGGTATTCACACAATAAAGTTCATATATGAGAACCACTGGATTCCTGTTTCACAATAAAAGCCATGTTGGTTCTCTTCAGTTCAGGGATTTTATCGTGAAGCAGCCTCAGTCAAACAGGTGGTGCTTGTGTACCTATAGCAGCAGATACAGGTCACACAGTCCTGTGGTGTGTAGAGGTCGGGGGCGTGGCCACAGAGAAGGCAGGGCAATGCTGGGTCACACGACTCACACAGAAACGGGTGATTGGCCCACTGGCCTGATGACCTGACACCACAGCGGCGGCAGACTCTGCAGTTCTGGAGAAGATGGGGGTGGGAGGGGTTTATGAGGGTCATCCAAAGTTCAACACACAGCAGTGTGTGTACGTGTGTGTTTATCTCACCTTGCAGCTCCAGCTGGTGCTCGGCGTGTGATCCAGAGGTGGTGTCAGACAGTGTGTGTGGTAGGCTTTATCGCAGCGCTCACACACCAATAACGCAGCTTCATCGTCTCGCAGCCTGACACACAGAGAGCACAGGTGGAGGTTCACACTGAGGACACGCCCTCTTTACTCCATCTACAAATACCTGCTCACCCCAGTCAATAACTCTGCGTGTGTGTTACCTGCAGCTCTGACACACTCGACACCGAGGACACTGCCAGCCGGCCCGGCAGAAAGGGGAGGGGGCTACAGAGGGGTCCACGCAGCTGCCATGGTAACGGTTACCACAACAACAGCACATTAACAGGCTGCCAAGCTCACCGCCGCCAGAGCACAGAGCACAGGGTGGCGAGGACCCTGAGGAGACATGATCACATCACGTTATGACATCACAACCTCACACCTGCCTCGGTCAGGACCACTTACCTGCGTGTCTTGTACACAGTGTGCGTCTCTGGTTCCAGTCCAGATGGGCTCCGGCAGCAGCAGCGCAGGGGAAGTGGTAGCACCGCCCACAGTCTGTCTCCTGACAACGCAGCGAGGCTCCGAGCCGCCGGCAGAACACACACACCTGGACAGGTGAGAGATAGATGGGGGTTAGGGAGGAAACTGTGGGTAAACCTTTGTCTTCTCCTATTTTTATTTCAGTCTGACTCAGACCCAGGAACCGAGCGCTTCAGCTGGTGCTCAGTATTCATCTACCTGAGGTACACAAGGAGGAGGGGCTACTGACCAGATGCCGTGAAAACCCACCTGTGTGCTTCCTGAGTCGATGGCTTTGTCCACGTAGAGCAGTGACTGGCCCTCGCCTCGACACACCCCCTCTGACCAAGTGGCACACTGCAGGTGAGCACAGCACTGACCTGTACACGCACACACACAGAGAAGGGTTAACACACACCCACACAAACACACACACACAGAAGAGGAAGCGGAGGTACCTGTGGGGTCAAACAGTGACTGGACGTTGATGTCATGAGGAAGGCCGATGGGTCCGAGCTGCTTAAGGAACTCTGAGGAAGACTCTGAAACACCAGCACACAGTGAACAGTCAAACATCAATAACAGCGATCAGGTCGAACTGTGTCAGAGATAGTGAACGGAGAGTACTCACCACACTGTTCTGGACTGCAGCACCTGCGCGTGCACGCACACACACACGCACACGCACACACGCACACACACACACACACAGATCTATGGTTAGCTCGTGACTGTGGTGTCTCTGGAAGGAGAGGGGAAAGAGGAAGTGATGTCACTTACGTGGGCGGGGCTTGGCGGCCACGGTAGCAGTGGTCGTGGCAGTCGTTGTCTCGGTCGGAGGAGGTGCGGCGATTGAGGATGTGGAGCGGGATGTAGCCGGGCGTCGGGCCAAATACCACCAGCCGGCCCTGGCCCAGAGGAGGCTCGTCGCCGTGGTAACAGAAGGCACACTGCTTCAGCCTGGGGAGAAAAAACGATGCGCTCAGGAGGTGAGGCGTCACCTGACAGATGACAGAGATTTTTTTGCTTGTGACAAGTCAGGTTCATCACAAAGTCACGTCAGATGTTGGAAACACTGAGGCTACGTCCACACATATACGGAGATTTTCCACTTTAGTTTTTAAAAAAAAATCCCGTTCACATGTAAAAGCCAAAAACTGAGTTTTCGAAAATCTCCACCCTGGCAGGAGTTTTTAAAAATCTCTTTTCAGTGACTGAAAACGGCGTTTACGTGTGGACGAAAGGTGCAAACGCAAAGAAAAATCTGCGTTTTCAAAAATACCCGGGTACGTGTGAACGTAGCCTGAATCGTCTGACTGGAGACACATTAAATCTGGAGAATAAAAGCCTCCTTGGTTTGCCTGCTGAGTGCCGTTGTGGGTGTGCAGAGCAGTCCACAAGCACTCACCTTTTTTTGGTGTGTCCCAGGCTAGGGGTGGGCGAGTCCTCGGAGTCCTCCGACAGAGACCGCTGGAACAGCGGGGACAGCGAGTCCTCGTCCTCCGACCGCAGACAGGGGGACACCGGAGGACTGGAGTGGGAGCTGACGGCCGGACTCTGCTCCACGGGGCCGGCCTCCTCTGCTTCTATGGGAATCAGGCTGTAGTCCACATCCGTAGGGGTGGGACTGTGACTCGGACTGGGCCGGTCTTCCTCCACAGGATCAGGAACAGGATGATGGGATTGGGGTGGGGGGCTGGAGGGGGGGAGAAGAGGGCTAGAGGCTAGGGGCGGAGCCTCAGACTCGAGTCTGTCCTCCGCCTCCCCCTCCTCCTCCTCAGCACTGGGAGCCGGCTCAGGGTCGGTGGGCCCCGGTCCTGGATCCGGATCAGGATCAGGATCTGGACTGAGCTGGTCCTGGGCCGGTTCAGAGCTTGTTTTGGATTTTCTCCTGGAGGTGGAGCGCTGCCGTCGTGTGGTCTTCTCCTTCACTTCTGTGAACACACACACACACACACACACACACACACACACACACACACACACAGAGTCACAAACATATGCAGGGCACAGGAGGTGCATTGTGGGTAACATAGGCATCATCACACGTTCTTAATCTCCAGCATGACACCATGTTTTACGTCCCAGCGGGTGAACAGCACTGGTGGAGGTGTAGATGTCCTCGTGTGGGCGTACCTCAGCAGGTGAGGTTCAGGCTACGTCCACACGTACACGGCGTTTTCGATCACTGAAAACTGAGATTTTTAAAAACTCTGTTTTTGCGTCTTTTTTGACGTCACGCAGTGCGTCACACAGGGTTCGTACGCTTTTTTCAGGGTCAAATTCAAGCACTTTTTAAGCACTTTCAAGATCCGTTTTTAAGCTTTTCCAGCACGCCCCCCCCGCCAAAAAAAAGAATGCCTGTTTCAATTCGCATCACCTCAGTAAGACCATGTGAAAAGACACCTTAGCTCCCCTTTTGTTCAGACATAGGAAAACGCACCACACAAAAATACTGCAAAAGGAACGGTCACCTTATATACTTAGTGTATAAACTCAAAATGCACATTTCACTTAAAAATTAAGATGTGCAAATGTGAACAAATCAACTTGCTACAGATATTCTTCTCCTGTTGAAAAAAAATAAAGAAAAACGAAAAATAAAGAAATAAGTCTTCTGATCAGATATTGATGCTTCTTTCCTGTGTGACAAAAAAAGATAGGAGACAGATGTTTGTTTGTTTTTTAAGTTAATTCCCAATAAAACTGTTTATTGCCAACTAGATTGCTGTCTGTATTATTGCTAAAGTCCTAAATGATCACCTTTAAAGTGTTTGTGCTAATAACATCATGTCAGACAGGCATGGAGAACAGCACTGACTGTTTAAGTAGTTTAATGTGTAGGTGGCGATAAACACATTTTGAATGAAAGCCGGGGAACCTTGGTAGCAAAGAAACAAGTGGCTATTCTTTGTGACCATATGGATCGGTCCCTCATATTACCATTATTTCACCCAAAGGCACCAAATTAATACTCAAAAACCTGCAGCAATACACACAAATATAAACAGTACTTGGTGACAACTTTGCTTCTAGCCTTTAACCCTCTGGGCTCCAGGGTATAATTGGCCGTTTTCGACTACTTTTGATTTGGCCTCTATATTTCACCATTAAAAACTGTTTACTTGCCAAACTGTTATTTACTCATTTTGACATAATGTGTCATCACAATTTATCTAAATTCAGACAAAATTTAAAATACAAGTAGAAAGTGGTATTTTTGACTGTAAAACCCACAAACATGTTTAACGAATCATTTTCATAACTTGAAATGCAAATAGAAATTGGACATTTTTAAAAAATATGAACAAGTTTTGCAAACAACAAAGTTATATGGTACTATTTACCTAAAAATGCAGCCAAGGCTCAGACGTTTTTTATATAACCATTCAAAACTATTTACAGAACAATCAGGTGCTCTTCGTCAAATAAGAAGGCACACAAATTATTTATGCAACTCCAAAAACTAGTTAGTGTCCACTATAACACAGATGAGAACAGCACAGGGATGAATCCTGCAGGTCTGACAGCAGGTGTGTCACTCAGCGTTTACACTGCAATCTGCCTTTGGTGGCTTTTTTGCAGCAACTGTAACGTTCACTAGTAGAACTGGCACACAAAACAAAACGACTACACTACACACTAACGACACAAGATAACACACTAACTTGAGACTACAAACACGATAAACGTCACAAATCTCGTATCAAAACTCTCTCTCTCTCTTTATCGCTCACTCGCTCTCTGTCTTCCCAACAACCAAATGCCACATGTTGCCGTATCATTTTTTGATTGGTCGACATGGTACATTTTTCCACCAATGGGGAAGGAGTGTTTTTTCTTTTTTCACTCACAAGCAAAGCGTCTTTGCTAGCGCTCTCCATAAAAAAGCGCCGCTTTTACCGTTTCTTCCCGAGTAAACGCCACTGTTGTACCTATCAACACAATTAAAACTGGTATATAGCTTGAAGTCCGCACATTCGACCCAAGTTGAAATGGAGACTCTGGGTCCGTCGACCCCAGAGGGTTAATCAGAAAGCCTTAAGTTAGCTAGTTATGTATCGGGCTAATGTTTAAAGCTTTCACTTGAGTAAATTAACTCATATTATTGCTAAGTAATATTCCGTAATAGCGCTGCCATACTGCATCACACTCAGTGCATTTCAATCATTTCTGCAGCGAGTTTGACAGCTAGCAAAACAATAATCATATTTTTTTTTTTTTAAAAATAGCATGTGTAACGTAGGCGTACTGGAAAATTATTTACTAGGACTCACCTATCATGCGACCAGAGAGCGCAAACTCCGCCATTGTTGTTTTCCATCATTAAAAGCATTAAAACAGCAGCCTACAGATATGTTAGCGCACTCATCCCCGACTGTCTGAGGGAGGGGCGGGGTCACATATTGAAACAGACGCAAGGCAGCCCAGGCGGGGAAATTTTGCTTTTGCTTTTTGCAACTCATTTTTATTTCTCTATCTGATAAGAAAACTATTCAATCAGATAGCTATTTATTGTGAATGAAATACAGTTACATTTTCAAGCACTTTTAAGCACCACATCTGAAATTCAAGCACTTTCCAAACCTTGAAAAGAGGACATTAGAATTCAAGCACTTTCCAGGATTTCAAGCACCCGTACGAACCCTGGTCACATTATTGCTTACATGAGATGAATTTCTACAGTGGTGGATAGAGAAAATGTTGCTGTTAATCTGACCATCTGCAGCTTTTACACACTTACACCAACACAGTTACTGTCCCTCCATTTACACAGACAGAGATGTCAGAGTGAACTTCTCCACCTAACACAGACGCTCTCTCAGCCCAAATCCTGACATCGGGTTTGAATAAATTTAAATTTTTTAAATTACAACGTGTCTATCTGTTTGCATTTTGTTCAATCCTGAGTTGTGAGTCTACACCAGCTAGAATACTGTTTTTGGTTACTCACATTTGAAATGATGAAGACACTTGAAAAGTAACACAAATTTATCTCCCTTTCGAGAAAAACAAAAACTTTTCAGAAGTCCTTAAACCCTTTTTACTCTTTCCCTCCCAGGCTTCGAGACTTCTGATTGGCCAACATTTCTACACGGCTAGGATTTGGCATGTTCTTGACAACATTTGACTGCGTTTTTGGCGTTTACAGGTGGACAGAGATATTTTTAAAAACTTGACGTGTGGACAGGATTCTTGTAAAACGGAAAATCTCACTTTTCAAAAATAGCCGTGTACATGTGGACGTAGCCTCAAACACAGACACTTTACATCCAGCTAGTTCTACACACCTGTCTTCTGGGGGGGCTTCTTCTCTGTGGCGTCCATGCTCTCTTCATCCTCTACCTGAGCTCGTCCTCGGCTCCGCCCCCTGCGTGCACACACACACACACACACACACACACACACAGTGCAGTTCGAGGTTAACACAGTGAAGGAGCAGCATTAACCCTCTGGATCCTCCTCCAGCTGTGTCCCCATTGAAGCCATTGCAGCACATCTGGATCCCTTCGATGTGAGTGCCATGCCTGACTAGTGTGTTACAGCAGGAGGAGATCAGCTGCTGCGAAACGAGCATCACAGAATCCCCCCCCCCCCCAAAAAAGTCAATGAAATCAGGAAGACAACATTTAACACCCCGACGTTGCTTTCTAACAGCTGTTTGACTCCGCCTACAGAAACAAGGACAGTGTTGGCTCCTCAGAGAGCTGCCTGAAGGTCCTGATGAAACAGGAAGTGGACCGACACGCATGTAGCCCAGCAGGTCACAGCTGAGACCCACAACTGCTTGAACCGCAGAGGCCCGATCAGTCTGTGGCAGTGAGGGTCCTCACAAAGACAGATATACAGACATGTGTGTGTATTCTTTCTAAGCAGTTGGCTAATGAGCATCAGGAAACACCTGAATCAGGTAAACATGATGACATCACAACAGAGAGCTGGACTCTGTGTGTGTGGCAGGAGGTAAAACCAGGAGCAGAGTCCAGCACGTGCCTCCTGTCAGACTTCTCCCTCGTTACCCAGCATGCAACTCAACTACTTCCTCTCCAACACACACACACACACACACACACACACACACACACACACACAGTCAAAGTCTCAGGACCTCCAGCATCACTTTCCCTACACTGAGTGTGGATCAGGTCCAGGCTCGCCCTGATGGAGCAGAGGATTCTGGGTCCACCTCAGTCCATCTCGTTGCTAGCTTCCACACATTTCTGACCCTCTGACCCAAACTCCAGACCTCTGATGTGCTTCTCTGTCCTAAAATAAGGACTCAGTTACTCTGAAGTCAAAATGGAGCATGGTGGTTTCTAAACACGGTTAATGTCATGCTTTTACATCATCGCCCTGCTGCAGGTGGCATTAGCCTCGTGCAACCACACAGAGCTGTTGCCGAGCTGCTCGGCCTTCTTACAGGTGTTTAAAGTCGACTGTGGCCTGCGGTGGTCTGCACCGTGTTGGATCAGGAACGTGAAGCTCTAGAACATCAGTGCTGACCATGCTCTGACTCCAGGATCCTTCCCTCTGACTCCCCTGCTTCATTTAGGGGAAGCAGGGGAGTAACAAACATGCTGCTTCTAACCTGCAGCCCACGTTGTTCAGCTGGAGGCGGGACCACGGATCAAGCTGCTGCATGAACAGGTGAGCACACCTGAGCACACACTCACATCACACCCACACACTTACTTCTTTCTTGATTTGGGGGGCGGAGGGGCAGGAGGAGGTGGTGGAGGAGGCGGGGCAGGAGGTCCAGGGCGCCCGCTGCTCCCATCTTTCCGCGGTCGCCCACGGGGCCGCCTCTCAGGGGCGGGGCTAGAAACGGCGGCCTTGGCCAGCTGAGCGCTGCGGCCGGCCCGAGTGACGGGAGGGGGTGGCCCTCTGTCCCGAGGCTCCTGAGGCTGAGCCTCAGATGGCATTCTGGGTAAAAAAAGAGAGGGGGTGAGAGGTGAGGAGCAGGGTGGAGCTGGGATTTATGCTCCCCCTTTAAACCCACACTACACATAAGCCACACCCACAAACCCTCTGAAACCTATACCCTAACCTGACTGCACCCCGCCACCTCCTTCTTCTTCTACTGTTACTTTAGTGATCGGCTGGAAAAGAAAAAATAAACAAGAGAAGAGAAACTGCACCGCCCCCTGGTGTTTGGGCGGTGAACTGCAGAACACAGACGCTATAAACACAGCTGAATAACTCAGGACAGCCACACAGCCATCAGGTGTGTCACCTGTGTGTGTACAGTGTTCACACATGAGCGCATCTGATGCATAAAAGAAGTTTCCTCACGTAAACGCTCCGCTCCACAGTTAACCTGCTATTTCACACGAGAACGAGTCACACCTCACAAAGTTTACAAACCTGACGTAAAGGACTCAAAACTTTCAGGCATGACAACGCACACGCACACAGTTCACACACAGCCAGATGTTGGACACCTGCAGGGACTCCCCCAGGAAGAGCAGCAACTCGGTGTGTGAGGTCACACAGAGAGGGCGCGCTGTGCCAGGTGAGCGTAGCTGCTGAGCGGCCTGTGAGCTCAGGTGAAGCACAGACGCCACTACGACGATTCAGCGGCTCCTAAACGCTGCACAACCAAACTTTACGATCAGGTGACTGCAGGGCTCGCAAAATTTCAAAATCCCTGGTAGCCCTTCGGGCAGGGACTCTTCAGTTTGTGGTAGCCCAAAATAAATTTAAGTAGCCCGAATAAAAAAGAGAGCAATTTCTTGATTGATGTTTTGTTTCCTGCTTTGTTTCCGTTACAATATTATACATTAAAGTATAATATTGTAACGGAAACAAAACATTAATCAAAAAATTGTTGAAACACAAATTACAACATTGTATAAAAATTACAATCATCAACTCAAATAATTGGTTCTAATTGAACAGAAATTTCTATGAACTTGTAAGAACTGTGTAGAACATGAATCAGTCTGTGTCAGATCCTGAATTTGAAATTTCCACTGAAGTCACAGGTAAGAGGTAAGTGGAACCAAGATCGAGGACATTTGCTTTTTGAAGTTTGCAAAGACTGCTAAATTTTGCCAATGGCAGTTCGCTCTTTGCAACACAGTACGCTGTTCTAAACAGATTTTTCAGGTTTATTTTAGTATGTTCTTTGCAGTTGGTGTTTGTTCTGGGAAAGACATTGCAGACTGAGCAGTAATGTATTTCTTGCATTTTCATGGGTTCTAATGGGGTCTTTCTGAAAATTACTGGTCCCAGTAACAAAGGCGCTTGTCGACTCAGAAATCGAGGGAAAACCAACAAGACACCCGGCAGAACATTGTTATTTACAGGGGGTGCACATAAGTGGTCCGCAGGTGCGCATTTGCTGTCAAAAAAAAAAAAAGACGCGCACCAGATAAGAAGTTGCAACGCGCGTTTGCGTACATATAAAAGGCACTGATTTTTTCCGCTAGAGTGGGATTTTCACGGCATATTCTGCACCACATCTCTGTGCGTTCATCATTTCTTTGAAGCCAGCTCACCTCCTGCAACCACTTTTCCGAGAATACGCGCTTCTTTTGCGATTCGGACTCCTTCTGACATTTCTTTGGAGGTGGAGGAACACCAGAGTAATTGCTTAAAGGAGCTTCTTCAACAGCTTTAAGAGTTCTAAACAAATGTCTGTCCTCCTCCAGAAAATCTGGAGGCGCGAGTTGCAACTTCTTCTTCTGGTGCGCGTCTTTTTTTTTTGACAGCGAATGCGCACCTGCGGACCACTTATGTGCACCCCTGGTTATTTAGCTTGTCATATTCCAGCCACAGAAATTCTTTTGTCCATGAAACCATAAAGCTGCACTTTCTTTTTCCCTCATAGTCTGATTTGTCATAACTTTTCCGTTTTGTGGTCGGCTTTTCTTTGGCTGTCACTAGGGCTGGGCTATATCATACCATTCACGGTAATACCGGTGTAATGTTGGGCAACGATAGGAAAATGAAATATCGCGATAGAATATGGATAAAACACGCATGCGCAGTGTCTTTGTTTACATATGCACATGGCGGCGACGCAGAATGAGAAGGACGAAAGCGGATCGTTAAATGAAACGGATGAACCAGAACTGGTTTGTAAAAATGCTGCAACTTCAGTGGTGTGGAACTGGTTTAGCTTTCGTCCGTCAGATACACAAAAAACCACTATTTTTGGTAGCCCATGCTAGCGGGCCGTCGTTATTACCGTGTTGTTTGGAAAATACGGCGCGCACTTAAAATCAATCCTTTGATTTTTCTGAAAATCGACAGTGCCCCTTCTAATCCCGTGTGCCTTATGTATGAATTCTGGTTGTGTTTACTGACCTCGAAACGATTTTATGCGGTACACGGCGCTCGAAAATCTGTCAAACGTTTCAGTACGACTTTGCTAAGCTACGAAGCCGCACCGCTTGATGGATTGTCGGAGCATTACAGCTATCGTAGGCAGGAGCCTCGCGGAGTGATACGTACCCTGCTTCAACATAATGGCCCTTTCTCAATTCTAAGTACGCAAGTACGTACTCGCGTTCTCGGCGAGACCGGACTTGCCGAGACCGCACGAGAGTACGGACTTGCCGAGAACGCGAGCACGGACTCGCGATTTGTACAATTGGAACACCAGCGTACTTGATAATGTCACAGGTAGTTTTTACTGTCATCCCCTCTTAATTTAACTGTGAGTAATAGGTTATGAAGCTTAACTTTAATCACAGCCAAACCGGTTTACTCAGGAACAAATAAAACACTGAAATAAACCAAACATTAACATTTAGAAGTGATCTAAGTTACTTATATATCATGTTTAACCTCAGTAGCGAAATCTCTATTAATAAAAATAGTGTACATGTATGTCTTAATAAAAACAAGCAGGTGAGATGTTAGAACGCTTTTATTTTTATTTTAGTGGACACTCAATACAATAGACAGCTGCTGGGGTTTGGGGTGTGTTTAACCTGAGTAGCGAAAAGACCGCAGGTGGTTGAAAACGATGTGCCGGGAGTCCGCTGTTCTCGCCGGCTTTAGTGATCCTCGACCTCGCTGTCTGCTATGGAGCTAGCGGGTCACAGACGTCTCCTAAAACGTCGGAGCACGTTTGGAAATATATGATATCTTGATAAATCGAGCAGATATTTGAAGCTTACACAGCTACATTCTCGTTTGAAAATAACTTAAAAGTTTATTTTGTGACCCAGAAAGAGTAATATTTAAAAGTTTTTAGCCCTGCTCGTCCGCCATTGCCGCATTTGAGTTTTGGACGAAATGCATTCTGGGATATTTAGCTGTACCAAGTCCACACAAGTCACCACCGATGCATGCTCGATAAAACAGGCGGAGCGAGAACACATCCAGGACTTTTTCGCGTTCTCTGCTTGATGCGTACTTTGAATTGGAACAGTACTTGGCCTCCGACTGATGACGTATCACGAGTACACGAGAACGCAAGTACGCATATTGAGACAGGGCCAATGTTACCGTATTGTGTGTGTATACTCTCATTTTAAGTTTTGTGGATATTATACATGGTTATGCTGAGGATATGTCAGCCCATTTCTACTGGAAATGCCCTTTGGTTAAACTTTCAGCAAGGAATTTGCATTTGCATTGTTAAATTTTTATATAGTTTCAATGCACATAAAAAACAGCTGCTTGTTTAAGTGAAAATAAATGGATGGGGGGGTTTTTGCGCTAGTAAAGTTGTGGAGTTGTATTTTGTCTCTCATCAGTTATATTGTCAGCTATATCGTTATTGCAAATTTTCAAATATATATCGTGATAAATATTTTTGGCCATGTCGCCCTGCTCTACCCGTCAGTTTCTCTGCCCGTTAACAGATGCGGCGCCATAATTGCACACGGGTGTATGCGACCCACGTAGCGCCGCTCAGCTCACCCTAAAATCAGAACGGCAGGTGTAAGTGGTGTTTGAAGCAGCAGGTAAGGTTAAAGCGCCCAGCAGGCGGGCCGAGAGGCGACTGTTACCGACAAGAAAAGCTTCCTCAGTGACGCCGGCCGCGCAGAACCTCTGCCAGGCGCCACACGGTCCCCTATAAACCACTTCCTGTGAGCTTCCAGAGGTGCAACCACATTGTGTCTCTCTGAGTGCAAACAGAAACCAAAACTGATGTGCCCGCCTGGACCAGAACAAAGCCGCCGCCACCTCACAGCAGCTCATCCAGCCACTCAGGCAACATGAAGCCGAGCGACCTTTGACCCTGACTGCCTGTTGCCTGCCAGTGTCACAGCGTCCTGCGTTGTTAAAGGACCCTGAGACAGGTGCTGCCACCTGAGACGCTCCCGTGGGACGTTTTGTTGTTTAAACTTGACGATCATTAAAAATGTTTTTATTCTGAGGAGGTACACTCAGCTGTGCCACTGTCGGGTGGAGGCCAGCACCACTCTGTCTCATTGCAGGAAACCCCACTAACCAGACCTGGTTTCAGTCTGATGCCGCCGCGGCTCGACAATGGCACAAACCATTACTCACTGACCTAATCTGGATTATTTACCGTGGTCACCTGAACTTTATTAAACCTGGGAGGACAAACGGGGACACGCAGAGGACGGCAGGCCCAGACTAGCCTCACCGCCACCAACCAATCACCAACCCGACCCAGGTTACTGATCCTGAGGGCCCTCCCCCCCATGGAGACACATCAGCCTCGGTTACTGTTGCCGGATGGCGAGCTGCAGAGAGTCAAAGCCAACGGCCGCACAGGTGCTCACGTCACCAGGATCCAGGTGCTCACTGAAAAGTTTGAATCTTCATTTCTGTGAGCTTCTGTTCCGCTCAATGACCTGTGATCACATGCCCTCTAAACATCCAATCAGGGGTGGGAAGAGCCCAGCTGGCTCGACCTGAACTAAACAGCGAGTGCGTCTGAGCTTCTGCTGAGGAACGAACACAGTGATCATCTGCACAAAATCACAGCTGACATTAAAACACAATTAACCTCTAACGTCCACGCTTCCGCCAGACGGGCGGCGGGGTCCCTTCAGCTCGGCCAGCATGGCAGAAAAGCAGCTGAGGAGGAGCACCATCAAACACCGTGCGGAAACATGGTGTGGGATTTACGGCGCTGTTAGTTCAGACACAGGAAGTAAACAAAAACATGAGCTCATCTTTAATCCCACTGGCTGATCAGCTGTGTGGGCAGGCAAACATCTATGGTCAGGTGAATTCACCATCAAGCGCAACAGACACGGTGCAAGGAGAATGTGACCTGTTTAAGGACGCCGGTCTCATCTTTGATCCACACCACCAACAGCTGCCTGACCCATGGACCTCCACCTGAGACTGTAAACTACACCTGTCTCCATATTCTGACTGTTTACAGACAAACTGATCAATCAGTGAAAACTAACCAGCAGATGAACTGACTGACTCGATCAGCACCTGTGGGATTATTAGAACCAGATTAGGTTTGAATCTCGGATGGAACTGGTACAGGTGAGCGCTGCTGTTGCCTGTTTAGGTAGTATCGCTCTGTTCTGTGTGCCATCTCCAAGATTAATGTAATCCAGCTGTTTTAACCCGGGACCGATGAGGTGCAGCTCTCTGGTGTCAGCTGGGTCAGAGTGCTCACCTGCACAGGTGCACAGTGTTTACAGTGTGCTGACTAAACGGACCTAGTGCATATTTTGTTGTGTTTTTCTCATTTCTAGCTGCTGTGTGTTCCAGCGTGTACCTGCCGAGGTGTGCCGCTGGACACCAGGTGAGAGCTCAGTGTTGTGTCTGGTGAGGTTAAGGTTTCAAGTGAGCCTCGCTGGGTGGCTGTGTGTGGGTAACCTACTGGTTAGCATGCTTATAAGCTCGCCTGTCACAGCGGCCGTGGAGCCCGGTACCGCCGCCTGTGAGCGCGCTCACAGCCCCACACGCTCGGTGCGGGCTCAGTGAGGGTACCGGGAGCCGCTCGGTGGTTCTAACTCGCTGTTTAAAGGCTTTCCCCCGGCCCGGAGCGGCTAGCGATTAGCCGTTAGCTCGCTCGGACCGCCCAGTTGACTGATCACTTCTCTATTAACATTAGCGTGCAGGCTAGCTGTTAGCAGCCCGGTCCGCCGCGCGCTAGCGGCGGGCCGGGAGCGGCGGCAGGAAGCGGGCCGTTTAGCGAGCCGCGGGAGTGTCGAGAGAATAGGGAAGAAGCGTCCTTACTGATTCGATGCAATTCTCTTTTTCCTCTCCAGCTTTCAGCCAACTTAGAGCGACGACTTCAAAGCCAACAGCAAACTTCTGCCAACCTCAGCCTCCGTTTGACACGCCTGGCACGGCCGGGTCTCCGGCGGAACATTCCCGGTGGAGCACGAAGGGAAAAGCGCGGTTTTTACTCCGAAAACTGGCGAAAAATTAAAGTTGAAGCGGTCGCTCCGTCACGGAGGCCATGTTTGGGAGCGACCGAAGCACCGCCTGTCAGCGCCAGCAGAGGAAGTAGGTCCCGCAAAACACGTCCCGCCTCACCGGGCCGCACGCTCCCGTCAGACCCGGACACGGGCGGCGTGCACCGAGGGTCGGCCTGTGAAAAGTGCCGGTGTGCGAGCCTCCACGCGGGCACCGGGATTATTTGTTTGTGTTGTGTAAAAAGTGTGTCTGACCCCGCGGAGGGATCAGCTGGAGGACTGCTCTGGTGAAGCGGCTCTGTCAGCAGACCTGGAAGTCCCGGAGCGGAGCGCGAGGATCCGGACCGCGCCAGACACGTGCCCGAGCACGGAGCGGAGGGCCGGGGTGAAGGGTCAGGTTAGTGTCGACCCGAGGGCGCCACGCCTGCAGGAAGAGGATCCGGTTATTAGCCGCTGAAGTTTAAAAGAGCCAAACTGTCCGTGACAGTGACGTCATCACCCTCATCATCATCATATGGCTTCATCACAGGGATGCTGACGTGGTGGGCGTGTCTATCTTGGATAACATCGATGGTTATGGTGGTTGTTTCATGGATTATGTATGTTACACAGGAGAGATAAGCTCCGCCCACAGTAACAGAATACCTGACAGCACCTGGAGCTGAGGCCGCACCTGGAGCTGAGGCCACACCCACCTCAGAGTTATTATTAATTAGATTAATCTAAAATCTGCTGATGGGTCTGAGTGGAAACAAACACACAGGTCACAACACACATGTCCAGTTTATTGAACACAAACATTTATGCTGACCCTTTGGCGATGACCTCATCCTGACCCCACCCCCTCCCTTCTCCCTGTACCTGTACAGTCCCACCTGTGCAGCTCATTACAGTCTGCTCCTGTTTCCACTGTGGGTCGAGCAGACAGAACACGGAATCAAATCACACAGAAAAACACGCAGATGAAGTAAACAGAGTCTGTGCTGTGAGGGGCGTGCCCGCGGCAAGGGCTCAAATGTAATTGGTCCCCCAGCCAGATGACTGACATCTCCCTGATCCATGATTGGACCAGAGTCTGAGTTACTGACGTGCAGCACATTTGTTCTCCTCCGACTCCAACAGGAACTCCACTCCTGCCTCCGTCACACAGAAGGAGCTGCTCCAGGAGGCCTTGACCATGGAGGAGGAGGTGGTGCAGTGGACGGTGAAGATTTGATGTCTCCTCTGCTCCTGGTCGTCTCCTCCTTCACCAGCCACGTTGTTTCCTGGCTTCTGCCTGGAGCACAGCAGCCGGTGGGTCACCAGCCTCTGCCAGGAGCGGCAGAGGTACGACCGCTCGGAGTCTGAGGAGGAGGAGGGGACGGCGGGCCTCCTGATGGCATGACAGGTGGCGAAGACGGTGATTCTATAGTCCCTGGGGAGTAGGAGGAGCCAAAAATCAGAATATTAGTGAGCCAGAGTCCAGAACAGAACCACCACAGGCTCCACTCAGGTCCGGTATTTGACCCAGCAAAACACGAACAAACCAACATTTTACACAAACACTTGATCAGCCAACACCCTGACCTACAGTGCCAACACTGCACAGTTTGACCACCAGGGGGCACTCTGCACATGTGTTTGTTTGGCGTGCCTGGGAGAAAAAAGCTGCACACCGTGATCATATCAGAGCTCAGCGGAAACCTTCAGAGTGGTGGTGATGTCACGCAGCGCACTGTAACACATGACCTGTGAGCACCCTGAATCAGTCTAACTCTAGGATACGATGGACCCACCTGAGCAGGCGTCCCAGCAGCTCCGCACACCTGCTGAGCTTCTCCTCCTGTTTGGTGTAGCTGACCCCGTCCTCGCAGCGATCCACCCAATAAAACGCGGAAATGCTGTCAATGAGGATCAGCGCCAGGGCGGGCCGTGACGACAAGGTGGTCTCCAGGAAGTGGAGCGTGAGGAGGAGCTGTGAGGAGGAGTAGCAGTGAACGACCAGGAGGCGGGACAGACATGAGCGCAGCGCTGCCTCGTCTGCTCCGGCCAACAGCGCTAAGGACCCGGAGAGACAGGGTTAGTGTGTAACTTCCTGTTTGTGTGTGTGTGTGTGTGTGTGTGTGTGTGTGTGTGTGTGTGTGTGTGCGTGTGCATATACCTGCGCTCAGTTTGCTGTCCAGGATGCTGACCAGGTGTAACATGTCTAGGCTGTAGTCTGTGTCCACAAACACCACATCCACCTCCAGACCCCCGGCTGCCTCCGGCAGAACGCACCGGCACAGCAGGTGATACAGCAGCTCCGTCTTACCTGAGCAACACACACACACAGAGTTTACATGCAGGTTAAAAGTGGAGGCACTTCCTGCATCGTGAACTCACCTGTGCCCTCCAGCCCGAACAGCTCCACCACCGCACCTGAGAGCGAGAAACAACACATACAGTGAGACAGTCACCTGACAGCATGTGTCAGCTGTGACTGGGTAGGCGTGGTCAGTCACCTTGGTCGGGTCCTCCATCTTCCGGAAACAGACGAGGCTCAATATCCTTCAGGCAGCGCCGCGCCTCCAGACGAGCTAATAGCTGAGGAGACGCACACACCGTTACACTCTGCTCCAGGATATACACTGTACCAGATTACACTCTGCTCCAGGATATACACTGTACAGATCATTAGACACTGCTCCAGCACGTAGACTGTACCACACTACAAACTAAACACGTGTTTTGAGGTCTGGCAGATTTTCCGGCAGCATCTCCAGCTGTGCAGAGCTCTGCTCAGTGAAGGTCACAGCAACCCACCTATACACAACCTGTACCAAACTCGAACAGGTAACTGGCTGTTTTCTTCCTACATCATTTGAAAGCAGACACACAACCTCTGACAGTCACCGTCACACGGTGCCAGTGTTGCCAACTCCTCAGTAAGGAAAATCGCTATTGGCTGTCCTACAAGTCGCTAAATAACGTCATCGCCTAATTTGCATAATTGGTCACGCTAATGTAATTGTAACCTACGTTGTTGGAGAGAGAAATAACATCGTGAAAGAGACATAAAGTGAGTAAAAAACGTCCTAAATGCAGTTAGAATTTATTTAGAACTACAAATTAAATTTCTTTTAGTAATTATTGTTTTTTTAATGTCACAATTCCAACCCTGCTCCTTTATCCAGGTTTGGAAGTGACCCGAGATTGGCACTCTGGTGGAGTTACTTTGTGTGCGTGCGTGCGTGCGTGCGTGTGTGTTTATAAGTAGTTTTAAACCTTGTGATCCACAAAACAGCATAACAGTAAAAGAAGAGCTGACAGTCAGTGCGGGAACAGCGGCTTCGGTCATGCGCGATTTATTTGCCGTTTGGAGGCATAGGTGTGAACATCTCCTGCCCTGATAGCAGCTGTGGGAGGACGATCCTCCACCCGTGAGTGCTTTGGCACGGGTGAGGTGCCCATGGCAGCACCGCTGCTTGTTGAGAATAAAAGCGATACGCGTTCTCACGTCAAAACGTCGTCATAAATAAGTTTCCAATAATACCAGAAAAAGTCGCCAGATTTGTCGCTAGTCGCTTTTTAGAAAAAAAAAAAAGTCGCTAAGGGGTCTGAAAACTCGCTAAATATAGCGACAAAGTCGCTAACTTGGCAACACTGCGCGGTGCTAACAGCGCACTCACACAACGCCGCGGTCACGTGACACACAGGTAAACACGAGCTTCGGTTTCTCACCTGAGCGCCGCTCTCGCTCATCTCAGCAGCTCCTTCTTCTTCGGGGCCGCCACGGCTGTTTTGAACTGACTTCCGGTTTCCGCCGTTTCACCGTAAAGACCGCAGCTGGAGCATTACCGTAATGTTTATAACATCGCGCAGCAGAATGACTCGACCTGCACCCCTCTGACTGGAACAATTTGTGCAGCCCCTCCCCCTTTGAGCCAGCGTCTGTCTAATTGGCTGCCCGTCACAAACTGAAGGTGTGCTTCACCTGTGTGAATCTAACAGCAGCATGTGAGTGATCCCTGAGGCACCAAGAGGGGCTGAACTAGTGAGGAAGACGAGGGGTCAGAGGTCACGTTACTGAGGCGGGGCAGTCAGAGGTTAGTGACACTAACAGGTGAGGCGAGCTAGCAGTGACAGTGGAGGAGACGCCCGAACAACTCAGATGGGACAGCAGCATCAGTCTAGCTTATAATCACAAACACAAAGGTGTTACAAGGGAGGCTGCTGATTGGACAATCGTGCCTCGCCTGTTATGTGCTGTGTTAGATGATAAACAGCTCTGTGCTCAGTGAGGCCGATTTTATCTGCACCACACCTGTCCTGCAGTCCGGCGTTCTCCAGTGATCCTGACTGTGAGGATGAAGATTCACCTGTTGATCGTCATGGTGACACTTTAAGCTCTATAATCTGAAAACTGACAATGATGATGATGATGGACTGACAGGAGCCATCCAGGGAGGACTTTCTCTGTCAGGACTGGAACTACTGCTAAATACACTCAAATACTTTTACTTCGGTTTGATTGTAGCACTTGTGATATTTTTACTACGCAGCGATGGCTCCAGGCTCACAGACCACCTGCAGTACCTGCGACGTCCACCAGGGAGTCATGGCCCACACTGATTTAGATTAATCAGAGCCTGACGTGACCATATAAAGATATCCCCTCTCTAACATCATGCAGTTCCATGGGTGGTGCAGCCTGACCTTTGACCTCATTATTAGAAACCATGAACAGCAGGACAGAAAAAAGGAGCTGGACATTATTTCATTTTATTGTTCAAAAACAAAGAGTGTGACACACACCTAAAATCACTGAAACCAAACCAAAAAATTACAACAAACATGGTTAACAAGAATGTCATCAGCCAATCAGAGGAGGCGCTGCATTGTGACAGAGCAGGGGGAGATGGTCACCTGACCATCCTGCAGGTCTCTGTGAACCAGGTAAGTCTGTCTGTGCACACCTGTCTGTCTCTCTGTGGCAACAGCAGCCTCAAACCTATCAATTATCTGTGAAGTCCCGCCCCCAGCCTTAGTGAGGCCACCAGCCTTCATTCTTCCTTTCCTTTGTGTGGGTTTGGTTGCTGCACTCTGATTGGCTGCTCTAAGACCACGTGACGGCTCCTCTGACTCCAGCAGGTATCTGATTGGTGGGCCAACTCTAGTCCTCCGCTGCCGCTGAGACTCCTCCCCATTCTCGTCGTTACCCTGGGTTCCTTCTTTCAGTTTGCTATCAGAAGCTCGAGCACTGCTCATGGCCATGCCAACTCTGTTGCCGTGGGGACTGTCTAAGATGCTGCGGTGCTGATCGCAATGATGCAGGAACAGTCTGCTGGCACGGCTGAACTTTCTGTTGCAGATGTGACAGCCGAACACTCGCTTCGGTCTGTGGAGGACAGACGCCTGCAGAGAGGAAAGGTCACGATTAATTGAAGGCTTTTCATGGAGTTTTTAGGACATCCTGATAATAATGAATTACAGTAGTCCAGCCTGGAAGTAATAAATGCATGAACTAGTTTTTCAGCATCACTCTGAGACAGGATATTTCTAACTTTAGAGATGTTGCACAAATGGAAGAAAGCAGTCTTACATATTTGTTTAATATGTGCGTTGAAGGACATGTCCTGGTCAAAAATGACTCCAAGGTTCCTCACAGTGTTACTGGAGGCCAAGGTAATGCCATCCAGAGTAAGAATCTGCTTAGATACCATATTTCTAAGATTTTCAGGGCCGAGTACAATAACCTCAGTTTGATCTGAATTAAGAAGCAGAAAGTTAGCGGCCATCCAGGTCTTTATGTCTTTAAGACATTCCGGCAGTTTAACTAATTGGTCTGTGTTACCTGGCTTCATGGATAGATAGAGCTGCGTGTCATCTGCATAGCAGTGAAAATTTATGCTATGTCTTCTAATGATGCTGCCTAAGGGAAGCATGTATAATGTAAACAGAATTGGTCCTAGCACTGAACCCTGTGGAACACCATAATTGACCTTAGTGTGTGAAGAGGACTCTCCATTTACATGTACAAATTGGAGTCTATTAGATAGATATGATACAAACCACTGCAGTGCAGTACCTGTAATACCTACAGCATGTTCTAATCGCTCTAATAGGATATTATGGTCGACAGTATCAAACGCTGCACTGAGGTCTAGCAGGACAAGCACAGAGATGAGTCCACTGTCAGAGGCCATAAGAAGATCATTTGTAACCTTCACTAAAGCTGTTTCTGTGCTGTGATGAGCTCTGAAACCTGACTGAAACGCTTCAAATAAGCCATTCCTCTGCAGATGATCTGTTAGCTGTTTGACAACTACTCTTTCAAGGATGTTTGATATGAAAGGAAGGTTGGAGATTGGCCTATAATTAGCTAAGACAGCTGGGTCTAGAGATGCTTTTTAAGTAAGGGTTTAACTACAGCCACCTTGAAGGCCTGTGGTACATAGCTGATTATTAGAGATAGGTTGATCATATTTAAGATTGAAGCATTAATTAATGGCAGGTGCTGTTAGCTGCCTCAAGATTGATCAGTTAACTGTAGCTACCAACCTTTTTTGGGCTCCGTCTGCTGTGTGTGGGTTTGTTTTCTGTGTCCTGATTAGCTGTTCTTTGACCACATGACAGCTCTTCTGACTCCAGCAGGTACCTGATTGGTGGGCCGACCATCGTCCTCCTCGGCCTCTGAGGCTCCTCCATCTTCTCGTCTTCCTTTCTTCTGCCCTTTACAACCACGTGACTTCTGTCTTTATCTTTAGCGTCAAGCCTGTCAATCATCTCTGAAGCCCCGCCCCCAGCCTCACAGAGGCCAACAGCATCTGATCTTCCGCTCCTTCTTGTGAGTTTGATAACTGCCTCCTGATCATTCTGATTGGCTGTTCCAGAATCATGTGACATTACCTCCGACTCCAGCAGGTACCTGACTGGTGGACTGACTGTCGTTCCTGGTCTCTGAGGCTCCTCTTCCTGTGTTCCTCCCATTGAGACCATGTGACCTGTGTCTTTATCTTCAATGTCAGAAGAGTCAGTCATCTTTGAAGCCCCGCCACCAACAGAGTCTTTTGCTCTTCCTCTCCTTGTGTGTTTGTTAGCTGCCTTCTGATTGGTCTGATTGGCTTTTCCAGAACCCCGTGTTGTCACCTCTGACTCCAGCAGGTACCTGATTGGTGGGCCAACAGTCGTCCTCCTTGGCCTCTGAGGCCCCTCCTCCTTCTCCACACAGACTTGTTGCGCCTCCCTTTCCTCGTCGTCCTCCTCCACTCTGCTCCTCTTCGTCCCCCTCCTTCCATTCCTCCTCTTGTTCAGGGTCCAGTAGTCGACCAACCAGCTGGGACTTTTTCTCACACGATTTATGTCTCTTGACCAATAAGGAGCCCCGGTGGGTGCTGTGAAGAGGGGCTTCCTGGGCCTCTGAGGCTCCTCCTTGTCATCCTGGGTGGTCTGTTTTTCCTGTTTGTTTTTAGGAGCTCGGGCGTTGCTCAGGGCCGACCCACATCCATTGCCGCAGAGACCACCTATATTGCTGTGGTGCTGATTACATTGGTGCCGGAACAGTCTGCTGGCACGGCTGAACTTCCTGTTGCAGAGGTGACAGCCGAACAGTCGCTTTGGTCTGTGGACGGACGGGTGGAAGACAGACGCCTGGAGAGGGGAAAGGTTAGGCAAAGGTCATGTGAGCGTTGGGTTAATTAAAACTAACTAAAGACAAAAGGTGCAGAAAAGTCTGGCTGAAGGTCGGGAAAGAAGAGGTTTCTATGGTTACCTACTCGGAACCACTCGCCACGTCTGGTTTTCCACTACAATCTGGTAAGTACCAAATGTACGTGGTTGTTGTTATAGCAACGTGCCCGAGTGTCCCCTGACGTGATTAATGTGCAACTCCAATAACGGTGGATGTCCAGGCGATGATGGACCTGCTACTCGGTTTGTGGCGTCAGACTCAGGTACACAGCGTTGCTTTTGTAGCCATTTCTGTTGCTGCCCGACTTCAAAAATGGCGCTTTTCATTTTTTGCGAATGAGACGCTGTCACGACTCATCGAGGGAAGCAACTGACCGGCCAATTGGGGGGAAATTTTAGTATTTGCTCGAATCACTTGGAACGCCAGCCAAACAGCACCCGGTACCAGGAACTATGACCTAATGGGCAACCCCGAAAACCACGGCGAGTCGATCCGAGTAGGTACTAATGAAAAAGAGGCTGTAGTAACAGGTAAAGTTCAAGTAAAGGTCAGAAGACATGGGCTTGTGTTCTGTATCCTGATTGGATGTTTCTAAAATATGTGTTATCACCTCTGACTCTAGAAGGCGTCTGATTGGTGGACTGACCGTCTTTCCTGGTCTCTGAGGCTCCTCCTCTTCCTGTCTTCCTCCCGTTGAGACCGTGTGACCCATTTCTTTATCTTCAGTATCAGAACAGTCAGTCATCTTTGAAGCCCCGCCCCCAGCCTCATTGAAGTCAAAAACATTTTTTGATCTTCGCCTGTACTGTGTGGGTTTGTTTTCTGCGTCCTGATTGGAGATTCTGAGACCACCTGATGTTTCCTCTGACTCCAGGAGGCCAACCAACGTCCTCTTTGGCCTGTAAGGCTCCTCCTCTCCTTCCTCTCTTCCTCCTGTTGTGACCATGTGACCTGTGTCTTTAGCATTAGTCTCAGGCCTGTCAATCACCTCTGAAGCCCTGCCCCCAACAGCATCTTTTGATCTTCCTCTCCTTCTTGTGGGTTTGGTAGCTGCCTCCCGATTGGTCTGATTGGCTGTTACAGAACCATGTGATGACTCCAGTAGGTACCTGATTGGTTGGCAGACTGTCCTCCTTGGCCTCTGAGGCTCCTCCCTCTCCTCTGCATCACCCTTCGCGTCATTGGTTTGTTCTTGCTGTTGGTCAGCAGCAGCTTGTGCGCAGCTCGAAGCCGGTCTGTGGACGGACAGATGGAGATCCAGAGACGGCTGGCTGGTGAAGTTCAGACCACACACCTGGAGACAGGTAAAGTTGAAGGTCAAAGGTCAGAGAAACGAAGGTGATGTGATGTTCAAGTGAAGGACTGACCTGGCAGAGCTTCCACCATCTCTCTGCTCCTCCGTCTGCTGAGGACTCCATTGTGCTGCTGTCATCCAGCTCCTTCTGCTCCTTCTTCGGCCTCCCCGTCTTCCTCCTCCCCACGTCTCTGCTTGCTCTGCTGTGATTGGCCTCTGTTGGCCCATGTGACTGCTGCTCAGACTCCAGCAGGTATCTGACTGTCGGACCGACCATTCTCCTCCTCGGTCTCTGACACTCCGCCTCCTCAGTCTTCATTATGACAGATTTGACTCTTCCCCCTTCTTTCATGGTCTCCTCCCCTCCCCTCTCCTCCTCCTCCTGCCCCTCGTTCTTCTTCCTCTCTTGGATCCAGGTTGTTTGTTTCTCTCCTCGCTTGCTGGTGTGGGACTCCTCATCCTTCTCCAGAAGTTTCATCTTTAGTCTCCTCCTCTTCCCGGGTGGTTTTCCTGCGATGTGATTGGTCGATTTGTCAGCCAGTGATGACTTTTGTCTTTCACCTCCATCAGGCCACCTCCCCCCCTCCATCTTCGTCTTTTCTTTAAATGCCATGCTCTCAGAGCAGAGTCGCTCCTCTGCAGGAGAAGAGAAAAGGAAGTTAATGTTCAAATACTGATTAATACAAAGAACTGATCACTAATCAATAACCCAGATACTGACTGATGCAGAGAGCTGATGAGAGGAGGCTGAAGGATGACAGGTTGGGAGTTGAAGAACACCTGAGCAGATTAAAGACTTCCTGCTCCGAGAGGACTCGATCTTCAAACATCTCATTTAACCTGACTGTTACAAAACTTACCCTCAGGTACGTGCACCTCCTGCTCCTCTTCCTGCTCCTCGTCTTCGGCCAGCCCCGGGCTCAGGGGAGCGATGAGTCCAGGAGGAGCAGCCGAGACGTCCACAGGAGTCAGGGGAGGCATGCTGGTTGAAGGAGACGACTCGTGCTCGGAGAACAGAGGCACACTGGGTAGCAGGGCAGGGCGGTCGGTGGCGCAGGGCCCACAGCGTGACGTGTGACCCCTGCAGAGCTGCAGCAGAATGCCCCCTGCTGGTTCATCCACCCGGATGGCGCCGCAGTGCCAGGAAACACCTGAGAGGGGGGAGGCGTACCTGTGAGCGCGTTCTGCTTCAAACAGTTAATAACTCAGACAGCACCTGGCCATGAAGCCATCAACGGTCTCGATGTCAGCACTGCAATGAATTCTGGGTAAATTTAGACATCTGTGAGAGAGAAAACAGCAGCTGTGTCCCAAAACGTCGGCTGCATCCTTCGGAGGACCCGGCCTTCGCGGTCTACGTGGGCCGGGTACTTCGAAGACCAAGAAGGCTGGAAGTGCGAGGCTGTGAAATGGGACGGTCTAGCCTTCAGATTTGCGTCACCGCTGTGTCTTGGTGGAGTTTAATAAACTCGGCCGTCTGCTCCTTGCTATCTAAAATATAACAGGACACTGGCGTAAATTCTCGACCGTCTCACACTTCAGTTTAATCAGTTTTCTGTTTGACGTTTATTCAGCTGTGTGAAAATCCCGGAGGAACCCACCCGATGGATTAATAAAGTTTTTTTTAATCTAATAATCTAATAACTTTGATCTCAGCCAAACAGATTTACTCCGGAACAAATAAAACACCGAAAAAAGCCAAACAATTACATTTTTAAGTTATCCGAGTGACTTATATATCATGTTTAACCTGAGTAGCGAAAGAGCGGGGGTCTGAAAACGATGAAGCCGGGAGTCCGCTGCTCTCACCGGCTGGAGTGACCATTGAACCCCCCGGCTTGCTATCGAGCAGGTGGGTAACGGACGTCTCCGAAAACGTCGGCGCACTTTTGCAAATATGCGATGTCTTGATAAACCAAGCAGATATTTGTAATTTACACCGCCACTTTCTCACCTGAAAATATGTTAAAAGTTTATTTTGTGACCCAGAAAGATTAATAAGACTAATTTTAAAACTTAGTAGCGGCCGCCATTGTTGGCAGCTGAAATTTGGCTGGGCCGCGCTATGAATTCTGGGATATGGTGGGCCACGAAGGACACACCCGACCCATCCTTCAAATTCGGGGAAATGAAGGACGCATTTGTCGGCCGCATTTGAAGGAGTCGACGAATTGGGACAGCCTTCGTCGCCTGGCTGTGACGTAATCGGCCTTCAAATGCGTCTCCGGAGGATGCAGCCGACGTTTTGGGACACAGCTAGCGTGTCTGCTTAGGTGTGTTTACCTGGGCAGAAGGTGTTTCTAATCAGCAGGTGTGGGACAGGAACAGGAAGTTCACCATCTTCTCACCTGTGAGGTGGCTTCAGTACAAAGCCCGTGGACCGTGACTTCACCTGTGACTCCACCCATGACTCTACGTTTGTGGCCGGGTGAGTGGCACGCCGACAGGCTCTAAACCCAAAGGCGGCGCTCGGCGACGAGGCACACACCCTTTTATCCAACATTCATAGAGACACGCACCGTGAGCCAGTTTCCATCAGAAACATTGCGTCAGCCAAAGACTCTCCACCCTCAGCTTCATCAGCTCCACGTGAAAGTGAAGCTTGTGTGGAAGGCCCAGAGCTGCAGGAGCAGACAGCCGGCTCAGTCTTTCCTGCTTCTCTTCCCTCTGCCGTTTATTTCACTGCTGTGTATGTGTGGATCTGCGTGGCCTCTGGGTGCCACAGAGGACCTGGGCCCAGGTCTAGCCTGTGGAATCAGGTTGCTCCTTCCTCAGGTCGAGCCCTTCATCACACACACTGTTATTACAGCTGCACTATGGCGCATCACTATAGCGACCAGCGTAACGGCCTGTGTGTTGGCAGGCTTCCTGTGTTTGAGTCAGTTTGTGTTTCATGTGCAGCTGGTTTGTTTTTAGGCTGCTTTACAGACACGTTGGACTGGACCTGAGTTTGAAGCTCCGTGTTTCAGAGAGCCCAGTTATAAATCAGAGAGTGTCTCAGCCACGGAGGCCCCGTCCCACCGAGTCTCACCTGAGTGTCTCCAGCTCAGCTGCTGAGTCAGCAGATCCACCTGGACGGCGGCGTCCCTCCTCTCCACCGCCTGGCTCTGACAGCCCACCTCCTTCCTGTCCTCCTCGGGGCTCTCCCACTGGCAGCCCACCTCCTTGCTCCTCCTCTCCTCCCTCCTGTGACCGTCAACAATCATCTGGAACACCTGCAGGGGGCACCACAGAGAACAAGCGTCATAATCACATCATACAGGGCGTCACACAGCTGGACATCCAATCAGCCACAGGAGGAAGTTCAAACCAGCTTTGAGCCGACTGCACCACCCAGCATCTGTGGGTGGAGCCACTGTGACAGCACGATACCACGGTCTGCGACTGATGACATCAGAATAGACCTGAATAGACCAGATCTGATTGGCTACCTCCCTCAGTACTGTAACTGCAGCTGATTTAAGGTGGAATGACTTCACTCAGCTCAGTTGGAAACACAGAAGTGTCCCCGTGTAAGCTGGGGTCATACTAACACGGTGACATCACTGCAGAGACCGGAGCCGTCCACCAATGACAGCAGCCATGAGATGGGCTCAAACCCACAGGGAGTCTCGGAGCTCCTGCAGGAGCAGCCTGTGGAGACGCAGAGCTGTTTAAACCTGACGATCTTCATATAAAGAAAAGTAAAGGTGCTTTTCTATGATCCAGGAAGAAGGAGAGCAGGCTTTGGTTTAGAAACAACGTTTACAGTTTAAATACGTCAGAGCACAACTTTATTGTTCAACCTGTGGATAACCTCCCCACTGACCCGCCTCAACCAGTCGGACTCGCCCCCCCACCTGTGGACCCCCCAGGCTGCGTCCTCAGCCTCCTGCTGCACACCAACCCACCCACACCACGTCCTCAACAGCTCTTCTCTGAACTCATGTAACTCTGTGTTTGGTTTCGTTGTGAACACGAGAGCAGATTTGCTCACAGCCTCACGCGATCAACCTCCAACCTTACACGCTGATGACGTCACTCTTCTACTCTCGCAAACAATAGAAAACAAACTTCAGTCTGTTTGTTTGGGCTGATTTTACTTCTCAGCAGGCTTCCGTTAATCTAATTACTGAGGTAGCTGCTGCCCCTGTTGTTTGTTCCAATAAAGATTCATTCAAAAAAACAAAAACAAACCTTGATTCTCAGTGACGTCACAGCGCCTCGTCTCCTCCGTGAAGCCGCCGTTAGCCGTTACTTGGACCTGTTAACAGGCGGCTGTGCACCGGCGCTGTGAGCTCCGCGGGCTGCTCCGGGTGGCGGTCAGGGTGGAGGTCCGGGCCTCATGCTGCGGTCTTTAAAGCGGCTTGAAGCGGAGAGAAAGGAGTGGGACCGAGCAGCTCGCTGTTGGCGCCGCTGCTTCTTCTTCTTCGCCGCTGTGCCGCGCTCTGCCGCCTCCGCAGGCCGCAGCAGGAACTGCACCCTCACATGACGCCTGCGCACCAGGACAAACAAACACCGACTTCTTCGTGTTCTTCTCACCGTCAGCTTCACCGAGAGGGTCTGGCTGCAGCCACTGGCTGTGTCCCAATTCAGGGGGCGTTTATCAATATGCGTACTTGTGCGTACTTGCGTTCTCGTGTACTCGTGATACGTCATCAGTCGGAGACCAAGTACTGTTCCAATTCGAAGTACGCATCACGCCGAGAACGCGAAAAAGTCCCGGATGTGTTCTCGATCCGCCCGTTTTATCGAGCATGCATCGGTGTAGACTTGGGACAGCTATATATCCCAGAATGCATTTCGTCCAAAACTCAACAGCGGACTCCCGGCACATCGTCCCCCCCTCCCTCCCGCCCCGCTCGCGGTCTTCTCACTACTGAGGTTAAAGAAACCCCAGCAGCTGTCTATAGTATTGAGTGTCCACTAGAATAGAAATAAAAGCGTTCTAACATCTCACCTGCTTGTTTTTATTAAGGTATGTACACGTATGTACATGTACACTATTTTTATTAATAGAGGTTTCACTACTGAGGTTAAAAATGATATATAAGTCACTTAGATCACTTCTAAATGTTAATGTTTGGTTTATTTCAGTGTTTTATTTGTTCCTGAGTAAACCGGTTTGGCTGTGATTACAGTTAAGCTTCATAACATGTTACTCACAGTTAAATTAGGAGGGGACGGCAGTAAAAACTCCGGACCTGTGACATCATCACGTACGCTGGTACAAATCACGAGTCCGTGCTCGCGTACTTGAGAATTGAGAGACGGCCCACGAGTCCGTGCTCGCGTTCTCGGCGGGTACGTACTCCCGTGCCTTCTCGGCGAGTACGTACTCACCGAGAACGCGAGTACGTAGTCGCGTACTTGGGCATTGATAAACGGCCCGTGTCTGCACGCTTGAAGTACGCACACTACGCGTACTACGTACGGTGCGTACTACAAGTACGGGAAGTGCGGAAGTGAGAGGCTTGTGAAATGGGACGGTCTAGCCTTCGTCGCGCTGTTCAGGTTGCCTAGCAACCATGATACTAACCGCGAAAAATGTTTCAAACAGCTTTGTGTGACAGAAATGAAGGAGAAAAAATGTTTTGTTGGTCATTCATTTTTGTCATGACATCACTTTGATTAGTTGAGACCACAGGACTGTAAAACATGATAGTTGGGCTTCATTTCTGTACTGAACAGTCATTTCAAGATTAGTTAGTAATGTGGTAATGTTAATATAATATGGACAATATTATATGTATTGTCAGATTATATATACATATATATATATATATATATATATATATATATATGTATATATATATATATATATATATATATATATATATATATATATATATATATATATATATATATATATATATATATATATCGAGATCTCTGTCCAGAAGAGCGCAGTCCTGGGAACAGCTAAGATACTGCAAGAGGGACCCTCAAGCTCCCAGGCCTCTGGTAGAGGACCCGAGCTTGAAGGATAAACCCGCCCGCAGGGGCGTGCTGGGTGTTTATATATATATATATATATATATATATATATATATATATATATATATATATATATATATATATATATATATATATATATATATATATATATATATATATATATATATATCTATGAGCTTGAACTCTGGGTCAAAGATGCAAGTAGCAGTTATTTATATTTCCTTTATACAGATTAGGGCTGGGCGATATGGCCTAAAATCAATATCACGATAAATTGAGCAGTTAACCTTGATAACGATAAATGGACGATAACCACCCCAAGTGCCAAAAAAACAAACGTTGAAACAAACGAATCACATGGTTGTGCTGCAGGTGGTGGAAGAGGTTGGTTGTGTTACCTTGACTTGACGCAACAGTCTTTTTGCAGAGTTTACATTTAACAATTTTTTGATCAATATCATCCTTGTTGAATCCAAAATGTTGCCAAACGATTGATGATGCATTTTTTTTGTTAACAAGCGTCTCCTCTTCCTCCTCCACCAGCTCTACCTCCGTCGCTGCTGCTTCAACATTTAAATCGTCCTCCATTTGTTCACCCGTGTATCATCTTGTTACAGGTAGCAGTGTTGCCAACTCCTCAGTAAGGAAAATCGCTATTGGCTGTCCTAAAAGTCGCCAGAAGTCGCTAAATGACATCATCGCCTAATTTGCATAATTGGTCATGCTAATATAATTGTAACCTACGTTGTTGGAGAGAGAAATAACATTGTGGAAGAGACATAAAGTGAGTAAAAAACGTCCTAAATGCATTTAGAATTTATTTAGAACTACAAATTAAATTTATTTTAGCAATTATTGTTTTTTTTAAAGTCAGAATTCCAACCCTGCTCCTTTATCCGGGCTTGGACCGGCAAAAAAGACCCGAAATAGGCACTCTGGTGGAGTTACTTTGTGTGTGTGTGTGTTTATAAGTAGTTTTAAACCTCGTGATCCACAAAACAGCATAACAGTAAAAGAAGAACTGACTGCGTTACAGTCAGTGCGGGAGCAGCGGCTTCGCTCATGCGCGATTCATTTGCAGTTCGGACGCATAGGTGTGAACATCGTCTGCCCTGATAGCAGCTGGGGGAGGACTATCCTCCGCCTGTGAGCGCTTTGGTACGGGCGAGGTGCCCACGGCAGCACCCGCTGCTTGTTGAGAGTAAAAGCGATACCCACTTTCACGTCAAAAAGTCGTCATGAATAAATCTCCAATAACACCAGAAAGTCGCCACATTTGTCGCTAGTCGCTTTTTAGAAAAAAAGTCGCTAAGGGGTCTGAAAACTCGCTAAATATAGCGACAAAGTCGCTAAGTTGGCAACACTGACAGGTAGTAGAGTCATGTGACTCCACCCCGTCAAGTCTGTAACGTAGCACAGCGTCTTAAAGGGACATGAACATCGCCAACCTGCACATGCCTTTTCTTTTTTTTTTTAAATACCGAATTTACCGACATGGGCAAAATGACGTCGATGAGAGTCATAAATTTCGGTAACGATAAATTTTTGATATATCGCCCAGCCCTAATACAGATGTATTATATATAAGAGACAAACATTGTTCTTTCAATATGTTGGCATTACTAAATTTGGCTCAATGCTTACATATATGTGTAAAAAGAAAATGTACGAGCTGTGATAACTGTTTCTGATAGAATGAAGATCAGACTGATATATGAAATATTCCTTTATTGGGGGAGAAAATCAGACCATGTCATAACTGCTTTAAGTCATACAGAATAGATATCAGAGCCTTAAACAGGCTGACTTCTGCTAAATGGGTCAAACTGGGCAGAAAGTCTACAAACACATAACATCCTTATAGAATATGATGTAACACTATAGATCAACTTAGCTCAGAATATATAAAGCATATAAACAATTACAGCAATATGATGCAACAAACACAGCAGTGCTACTAATCCAAAATACTCAAAGCTTCATAGAACTGAAACAAACATTTATTTTTAGCTCCATCCTGCTGCTGATACATACTTTAGGTTTCTGAACATTAAACTTGTTGCTGCCTTTCATAGTGTGTAACTTGAAGGCCCTGAGTACTTTCTCCCACACTGAAAACACTGGGATGATAACATTATTTGAACATTACCGAATAAGACTGATTCAGGACAGACAATTAGTTATGTTAAACTTTCCTAGCAGTCCTTCACAAACAGGGAACAGTCTGTCTATTCTCTCCATCTGTCAGCTGCTGCTGGCTCTTCCTCCTCCTCTTCCTCACACACTGCTGAGTTTGTCCTGGTGGATCATCAGGGTGCAAAGCCTCACAGATGATGTGCAGCAGTGGGTCCCTCAGTCTGTCCTCACTCTGGACACTTGCAGTTGTCACACATGGAAATCAAATGTGTGATAAGCTGCAGGATTCAAACACAAGTGTAACTTATAAATACATGTTCATACTTTTATTCCACAATCAGAAAGAAAGAAACAGAGAGAGAGTGCAGGACAGACAGACAGGTGACAGTCTCAGGTGTACACACTGCTACAAAACAGCACAAGAGAAGGAGGATTTAGTGTTTGTGTTATTACGAGTGCTAAACAAGAAGAGTTCCAGATGGTCCAGTGGACACATGTGTGACTCCTGTGATTAAAGCATCTTTCTTTCAGCTTAACGAGTGAACCGTCAGCTCGTTCAAACACATGTTAAAGTCCGTTTGGCTCGACACCACCGAACAGAGGCAGCAATATAACATAGCTAACATTAACAGTGCAGTGAATCCTGCTTGTGCCGTCATATTCAGGACTGCAAACCGAGCAGCATCACTGACTTTCAGCTTGTTGTGTTTGTGGATATATGACTGACTTTAATTATCCATAAAATCATCACATTCTCTGTAAGATTAAGGTCGACTATATATATATTTAGAAGTAGAGGCTTTAAAACCAAGTTACCGCTGAAAGTACAAACATCACTAATGTCACATAACTTTGCCGACATGTGGCCAACAGTAATGTTTTAATGTTCTTAAACATTCACACATAAATAAGTGACATATTATTCAGTACTTACTTTTGACAGTTCACTCTTCGGCCGCTCCCTTCTGCCATATTTTGCGGCAAAATTATCCACACCCACCGCCGCTATGGATTGTGGGATATATGGGGCCACGCAAGCGTGCACGGACCACGCTTGATATTTGGCGAAATCGACGACGCATTTGGAGTATGCATTTGAAGTACACTTTGAATTGGGACAGCCGTCGTCGGCGTGGCGGTGACGTACTCACACTTGAAATGCGCTTTCAGCGTGCATACCCTGAATTGGGACACAGCGGCCGTTTATCAATGCCCAAATGCGCACGCGTGTACGCATGCTTTCGGTGAGTACGTACCCGCCGAGAACGCGCGAGCACGGACTCGTGGGGCGTTTCTCAATTCTCAAATGCGCGAGCACGGACTCGTGATTTGTACAGTCGGAACACCAGCGTACGTGATGATGTCACAGGTCTGGAGGTTTTACTGCCGTCCCCTCTTAATTTAACTGTGAGTAACATGTTATGAAGCTTAACTTTAATCACAGCCAAACCGGTTTACTCAGGAACAAATAAAACACTGAAATAAACCAAACATTAACATTTAGAAGTGATCTAAGTGACTTATATATCATTTTTAACCTCAGTAGTGAAACCTCTATTAATAAAAATAGTGTACATGTACATACGTGTACATACCTTAATAAAAACAAGCAGGTGAGATGTTAGAACGCTTTTATTTCTATTTTAGTGGACACTCAATACTATAGACAGCTGCTGGGGTTTCTTTAACCTGAGTAGTGAGAAGTCCGCGAGCGGGGGGGGGCGATGTGCCGGGAGTCCGCTGTTGAGTTTTGGACGAAATGCATTCTGGGATATATAGCTGTCCCAAGTCCACACCGATGCATGCTCGATAAAGCGGGCGGATCGAGAACACATCCGGGACTTTTTCGCGTTCTCGGCTTGATGCGTGCCAATTGGAACAGTACTTGGTCTCCGACTGATGACGTATCACGAGTACACGAGAACGCAAGTACGCACAAGTACGCATATTGATAAACGCCCAGCGCCACTGTGGAGCTTCACAGTAACCGGAAACACGTGACCTCCACAGTAGCCGGAAACACGTGACCTCCACAGTAGGCAGAAATACGTTCCTGCGTGGATCATCGACTGTGGAAATCTTGCAAGTGGATCCTAAAGGTTGGGACAGAGTCTTTCATGTATAATTTTTTTTTTTTTTGCCGTTAATAATTATATAATTTTAGGAATCATCTAGTTTGCTTACACTGATTACTTTGGCACTTCGTTAGCGTTACAAAAACGGTCATGCCTCCGAAGTATCTAAACTTTAGCAAGGAGTGTGTGTACCTTTGACACCTCTGGTTAGCATTTAGTGGTCAGTTTCAAACGTATTTATTTTTTGCTTGTTATTGAACTACTTTTCACTATCTGTAACATCAATGCACATTGTTCCATTTACTGCATATTGCACTTTATTCATGTCTTTCATTCCACCTGCAAAAACATTGTAACAAGGTCGTCACAAAGAGGTTTATATATGTATAAATACTAATATTCTCTATTCCATTCTGTTCTGCTTTTTTATTGCCCAGACTTTAATTAGCCTTTGTTAAATTGTCTGTTATATGTCAATAGATACGTATGCCACAAATAAAAGTGTTTTGTAAATTATGCTTTTGTAAAGAATTTTCTCACCAAATCTCTTACATGCTAACTGTAACGTGTTATTTCTGCTAAAACCTGAACTTAAATGTGTATATGGTGTTTATCTGATTTTCTATTTGTTTTAGATGCACATATCAATTTGGAATTCTGCCTCCAAGCCAGAATTGCAGGAATGCACCACGTGTTGCAGAAGACTCTTTCACTGCCCTCTGTGCCCCACTCTCAGCCCTACTGTCAAGGCAAAGATTGAGGAGCAAATAAATGGATACATTAAAAATGCTTTGCCTTTCAAAGGTATGTTGGTATTAAATATACCTCATAGTTAAAGTTATAAATATGCTCTTCTTTTCAGCACTTCTGCAGTCTCTTTGTTGACTTAAAAGTTGCTTTTCACATTGTACAGTTCAGTGCATTCATCAGCGAGAGAAAAAAGCGTGTTTTCATTAAATTTTTTTTTTTTCCTGTTCACCACATTTCTTGACAGCTCTTGTGATCCACACCATTTTGCTTTCATTATTGAGGATGGCTTGGATATTTTTGTTAATATGTACAATCCGATTGTTAGATAAACTGATTGCATTCTATACAACTACATTTAAATTACATGTTGTTGTTTGTTTTCTTTTTTTCTCTCTCTTACAGACAAAATGATATACCGGTGCACTTTCACTGCCCTGTCTGTAACATGACAGTCATACAGCGTTGGGATATGGCAAGGCAAATTTTCTCATGTCAGCATTCAGGACTGCTCCCCACTGAACTCTCCGAGGAGCCCCATCTCCCTCTCGATGTCTTGTCTCCAGTATCTAAACCATTTTCTGAATCTTCAGTAGAACATTCATGTGCTCGACCCTCTGTGCTAAATGAAACTGTGGCTTGTGGAAAGTCCTTGAAAATGAAACGCCCTCACTGTGGTCTTAGTCTTCTTAAAAAAAACTTCAAGGCTCTCATGATGAGGAGGCATTCAAATAGATGTTTGCCTGGCCTGTCATCTGCAGTGTTTTTGTGTAGAGGGACTTCTTCCTCTTTGTTTTTCAGTTTGCAGAGGACATGGAGCTCTTTTTAAAAGCTTGTGCTGATGAGCAGGGACTACGGGTCAATGCGATGTTTGACATTTAATGGACAGATGAAGGCACTGGCTGTTTGTTTGTGTTTTTTATGTGTTGTTTGTTTTTCAGTGTACAGAATTCCAGTTAAGCTTATTATTAAATATTCACTTGTTTCCATGTTATAGTAAAAAAAATTAAGTGTAAATGCAACAGCATTGTTTGTTGATATTAACATTAATATATTACCCTGTAATCAATAATATTTTTATATATTTTACGCATTACCCCTCTGGGCTCTATCCTGGCCATTTGTGGCTTGACCTCTCTTTTTTTTTTTTTTTTTTTTGACTGCTACACTGCAGTGGACCAAAAGAATGATGCAGGTTTGATCTTAAGGATCTAATACTTCTGTGTGTTTGTGCATGACATTGCAACGCAAATATGTATTTGCAAGGTAGACTGAAATAAATAATGACTCATCAAATATTACACAGGCTGCAGTGAATTTTTGTTGATACTGGCTAATGAGATTTGAGTTTCCCAGTCAAACTTAGCTTTGAAGCACATGCTAAAAACACTTTTACTCTTGTACATTTCATAAAAAGACACCATAGCCAAAATATTAACAAAATATATATTAATAAAAAATTCAAAGCTGCAGCACATACAGCAACAAATACTGTTAGTAAATGTGTCCGGGAGTTTATGCAGGTGCAGAAAGTGCTGTTGCTGTAAGTAAGCCTAACAGCTTCCAGATCACTTATTTTTCTGGAAAGATGGTAGGAAGGGCATCACTGCTCATTTCTACAATCTCCCAGATCTTGGAATACAAGCCTTTGTCCCATGAAACCACTTCACAGTACTAGGAGTCCACTAAAACCTATAAAGAGAGTGATCCTGGAAGAAATGGGGCACACACTAGTGACCTCACCAATTGCAAGACAGCCTTTTCCCCGATGCTCATATGGGGAAAAAAAGGAAGTTTCATGAAAACATTAGGACTTTATCACCGTTTTATCTGAAAAGTTAATGGTAATATATAACCTAACTGGCTATAAAGAGTAAAAAATTTAGATACAATTTTGATTTTGATGAAAAGGACTGGTGCTAATTTAAAGTCACGTCGGTAAAAGTAGATAAATGTTTTAAGAAATATACATTTTATAGCATTTTGTGAACATACACAAAAAGTGGCCATTTTTGGCAACGAACAAACTGAGAGAGTTTTATATTTTTTGCTCTCCTTGAACAAAAATAACAGTGCATAATCAATGTTGATGTTAATCAATTAGATGTCCCAGACTCTACTATTAATAATACAGCGGTCCCTCATTTATCGCAGGAGTTAGGTTCTAAAAATAACCCGCGGTAGGTGAAATTCATGAAGTAGCCAACTTTATTTTTTAAGATTATTATAGATGTTAAGACTGTAAAACCCCTCACCACATGTTTTATACACTTTTCTCAGACAGGCATGAACATTGTCACACTTTTCTCTTTTGTTTAAACACTCTTAAAGTTCAAACCTTTGTAGAAACATAAGTCCAGTATTATGGAATGAAACCAAAAGGTGCATTTGAGGGTGCAAAACGTTTCGTCGGCATTGTTGTGTTTGTTTGGGAGAAAACTTACAAACATACAGTACAGCACTTCAGAGTTACACTGCTAGCGATTGAAGATTTATGTAAATTCGACAAGCTAAACGCATTCTGTACTGTACAGCAGCAGTCCCCAACCTTTTTTGCACCACGGACCACTTTAATGTGAGACAATATTTTCAGGAAACGACCTTTAAGGTGTCATGGGATAAATACAGCAAAAGAATAAAAGAAACTGTGGTATTTTGTAAATATAATAATAAAGGTGACTTGAGCTGTGCGCCAACAACACAGTGACATCCTCCTCTCTGCTTCTTAATGCTCTCTGGTCGCTATGGTAACACGTAAATAGTTCTTTCAAAATAAGACACACAACTACAACCATACATTTCACACCGGAGCCTCAACTCTCGCGGAATGGTACCAAAGGACTCACGGACCGGTACCGGTCCGTGGGCCTATTAGGGACCACTCCTGTACAGGAGACACTGGACTAGATTGACTGACAATGGTCTACAGCAATCAGAACACACAACACGATGTGCTGTAAAAAAAAAAAAAAAAAAAAAAAAAATCAGCGAAACAGCGAGTGTCGCGGAAGGTGCGCCACGTTATAGCGAGGGACCACTGTACACTTTTGGCCACGAACAATTTAGGGGATGTTGAATTTTTTTGAACAAACCCAGAGTGTTAAAAACCCCCCACTTAAAACCATTTTTATTTCTCAGCAGCATCAATAGGAGCAAAAACACAATTTAGTTTTCGCTGCTAAAGTCTTTAACTGAATTTAACTGAAGTTACGTGTTTCCGGCTACTGTGGAGGTCACGTGTTTCCGGCTACTGTGGAGGTCACGTGTATCCGGTTACTGTGGAGCTCCACAGTGGCTGCAGCCAGGTGCTCTTGGCTTCACTTGTCCTCCTCTGGGACCAGCTGAACAGCTAACAGGTTTAAACAGGTGTAAACAGAACATGTCAGCACCGAGGCGCTCATATCCAGTTTCTACAAAATATTCTTTAACTGCAGTTTTATTAGTGAGCTCTGTAACTGTGCTGCTGCATTAAGTTCTTCACAGAAACGTGTCGTCTCGGCACTCTGTGACATCACACAGGTCAGCTTCGTCTGGACCAATCGTGGTGCTCTACCATTGACTGAAGAAAACATGGACGACGCCACAGCTCCCCAAAAATGAAGCCAAAACGTCTCTATCGCCCCCTGGTGTCTGGCTGCAGTATAGGTCATAAACCCCGCCTCCTCCATGTTAGCGGATGGGACTGGGGTCAGACTAAAATAAATTTATTCTCCTTAGATAATTTTTTTCCAAAGATTCTTTCTTTTGTTATCAATAGTTCTCATCATGCTGATTGATGTCCAAGAGGTCTCCTTTCCCATAAGTTTGATTCTAATTCCTACCGCGGTGATGTTAAATTGGGGTGAAACGTCATCATAGCAGCTTTGACTGGCAGCTGCAGTCACGGAGAAACTTGCGTATCTGTGTTCGGGAATAGCAGATAGAGCGTAGGCTCTGAGAGGAGGGCCAGCGTTTACGCTTCTGAAAACACGACCGAGTGTTTTAACCTGACAGCCTGAGGTGTTCTTCAGTAAACTGGACTACCCGACAGAAGGACCCGAGGCCCCGCTGCACTTTTTTTTTCGTTAATCGTATTTGTAAGCTAATCCGTAACTACTGTCCTTAGCTATGTCCCGAGACCTAGCTAGCTAAAATGAGCACTCGGCTGTCAGGGTTCGTTTAGCTAATCAGTGCAGGTGAATGAATTTACTAAAGAAATTAAGAGAAACGTTCCGGGCTAATCAGTCACTAATTACTGTTACTGTACTTTTATTACAAGTATTATACTGTAAAAGCAACAGGCTGCACCCTGCTGCAGCTCCTGTGCAGAGCTGAATATCAAATATATGCAAACAACAGCATGTTTTCAGTCTCTTGCCACATCTGTAAAGACAGTAACATCTTTTTTAAAAGCTTGTACTTCAGTAACTCCTCATTAATCAGGAACTATGGATTAAAGTACTGTAGTGTACTGTAATACTGAAAAAATGTAAGAGAAGAACTTCAGATCCTGAGTGTGTGAGGACAGAAGAATCAGCTTTATTTCAATTTTGAGGGATAAAATTTATATTTGAGTTTGATGGTTCTGTTGTCTTTGTGATTACAGGAGCTGCCCTCAGATTCAGACCTCAGCACCACCCAGTGACAGCAGACAGATCATCCAACATGTTCACATGTTAACTGCAAAATGAACTGATGAAAACAGTGCAAAGGTTAAAGTACCACACGTGCTGTAGTGAAAGCTGCAGCTTTATTGATAAAGTTAAAGACAAAAAAAACAAAAGGATTAATCACTCATGTAACTGTGTCACTATATATCAGCATTAACAGGACCTCAGTTTGATGTTTCACAAAGCTGCTGATCTCAGACCTGCACAGCTTCTGTTTTAAACACTTGATGTACTCAGCTGCATGAAGAGCATATGAGATTTTCTCTGGCACAATTAAATAAAACCTGATGAAGGTCAAAGGTCATCACTTGTATGTTGAACTACAAACTTGTCATCTGGAATTCTTTCACAGTTTTCTGCAGATGGTCTTATTTACCATAAAGTGATTCAGAGTTATTCATACCAGAGTAACCAGAGAGGATCATATATTTTTAAATATATAACTTTCTACAGGACTGAATATAATATCTTTATGTAAAAGTCTGGAGCCTCTGGGGAGTATCCGAGTATTTATAACATTACACAAAGCAAAGGTCTCCATCACAGTGTTCATGAAATGCTGGGTTTATCCATCTCCTGGATCGGGCCTACGGAGGAGTGCTGAAGATTTCCCTGTGAGGGAGCTGCTGGTGAAGATCATGAGTCCTGCTTGATCAATGCGATGAGCTTCAGTCTTCCTGGTGTTTCTTAAATGAAGCCTCTCTCAGTGGGTCAACAGAACTTCTGGCACAGGACAGCTGTGATGAAAGAAAGGCAAGAAGTTTCTCCAAACCTCTGGACCCAGGAAACCCAGCTTGGTCCTGATGGTCTCCCTCACTAGTTTCTCTCCAGGGTGAATGTAGCGGTTGATAAAATATGGACTCTATTATTAAATGAAAAGAAGAAATTAGACTACACTACTGAAACGTTCTGCTGATGTTTTTAAAGTCTCCATGTTACCAGGCTGTAGAGGGCTCTGAAGATTTAAACAGTTTTAGATCCATTACACTCACAGTCTTATGTTAAAATCTCAAAGGACAGCATTATATTTTTGATATTAACAGTAACTCTGGGCCTCTGTAGCGTGTGCAGATGATCTCATCGCTGTCTTAAAAATGGATAACAAACATAAGAAGTGCTGAATCCTTCACTAACACAGACTATTAGAGTAGCAGGTGTGTAGCATCGCTAACTAGCTAACAACAAGCCTCCAACACAGTGCGTATGCTAGCGGCTAATCTAGCAAACGAATTAACAACAGAGTGATTTTAGAACTATAAGATGATAAGCTGTGTGTCTTTTTTTATAACAGTGACATGGTTGTATTTACCTTAATTAAACGAGTTGTCAGTCGCGGTAAACCAGCAAAAAAACTGGAGCAGCCGGGCTACGTAAAAAGTGTAGAGGGGCGTGTTTGCGGTCACATCCAGCGGGTGTGTGGGCGGGAGCGTTACACAGTCGCTCCACCTCAAGTCACTACTGCGCAGACTCTGGCTCCAAATTTGCAAGATGGCAGCATCCACAAGCGGGATATTTTGGCTTCATTTTTGCACAATGGGAGGAGGCGGAGTCGCGTCGTCCATGTTTTCTACAGTCAATGTGCTCTACACTCGTATCCTTCCTCTGCAGCTGCACGCACTAGTTTTCCCACAGAGCCCCACTCACACAGTCCGATTAAAGGAAAACCCTGCAGCAGAGGGTTATCCTTTAATCTTTTCCTTTAATCAGAGCGGTGAATGAATGAATAAATGAACGAATCATCCGACCACACATTACACAAACATCAGAGTGGGGAGAAGGTCAGAACAGGTAGCTTTGGAAACAATGAAATGCACAACAGATGAGGGAGGAGGAGAATAAAGATCTCCACTCAGACTGAGCTCCTACAGGAGGACAAACACGTCAGCACAGACAACACATGGATCTTCACACCTTACAACATAACGGACGTGCATCCGAGGCGTGTGGAGGGGGTGATTGTATATCTGTGTGTGTGTGTGTGTGTGTGTATCCTGTGTCCTTTCACCCAGTTTTAAGCAAACATGGACAGAGACTTAAAGCACAGTCCTGTAATCAGGGAAAAGAATTTGTCGTTCCATCCAGCCTCGGCCTTGAAGCCGTCCAGATGGCGACGGGGTGCCTGAAAGAGTTGATGGTTGTTTGGTTTAAGGTTAGGGCGAACAGACTGCATTTAATTTTGCAGTTGATCTCATGTCCATCACTGGTATATCCCTTTGCAGAGCTGTGAGCTTTTCCAAGATCTTATCCACTTTCTGTGACTGCTTTCTTTATTCTTCGATAAACCAGGGCTGACCCAGCTCTGAACACCAAGAACCCTGTTATCATGGTTCTGAATAAACAAATGTCTTCAATGTCCTCCATCGAGAGTGCCACCAAGCACACGACGCCCCACTCTCCCATCCACCCATCGTGTAACCGGCAGTAAACGTCCCTGTAGCACAGTTGGACTCCCCTGAGCCCAGGCTTCTCGTAGAGAAAGTGTATCAATTGCGTTGAGACACCAGTTGATCTATTCTTTAGTTTTAGAGAACAAGACTGGGAGACTGATGATGGTTAGAGTTAGACGAGACTAGACTAGGACATAGAAACCAAGCAGGAAAGATAAGGTGAGGGAGAGAGATGTGACCGCCTCCTTCGAGAGCTGGAGAAAAAACAATGAATGAAAGCTGAGGCTCAATGATCAGTGAGTAAAGCAGCTGATCCTGTTGGTGTGTCAGCCTGATCTTCATCACCCTCCTCAGGTTTCTCTGCAGAGCTCTCTGCTTCCAGTCACGTTAGCTTCAACTATCATCCACTTTTCTTCATGAACACTTGAGGTCTGTTTATGTTTCAGGTTGTGAAACCCCGAAGCTCGAAGCTAAAGTCCTCAGAGAGACATGTGAAAGCAGCAGCGTGGAGGCTGCTGGGCCAAGGCTCTGCACAGTCTTTCAGTTCATTGGAGGGTTCGTTTCAGCTTTTGTGCCATTTCCTGTCAGCGTCAGTCGTTTCTAACATCGCCGTGTTTATCAGGGCGTTTCCTCACAGCGGCCCCTCTGAGGCTGCTGTTCCTGAAAACGCCTTCAAATGTTTTGTTGTTGCTTTTATTTCTTTTCTTTAAGTTCTGCTGGAGGTTTCTTCCTGTTAAAAGGGAGTTTTTCCTTCCCACTGTCACCAAAGTGCTTGCTCATAGGGGGTCATGTGATTGTCTGTATGTATCATTGTATAAAGCACCTTGAGGCGACTGTTGTTGTGTTTTAGCGCTGTATAAATAAAACTGAAACTGAAAATAGAAATTATTTCATTTCAAATGTTTTATTTTGAAAGTCTGTTATTTTCTTTCAGCAGCTCAAATGTTTGCTTTCAGGTTTAGTGGCCGTCCTTGCTGCACCTGAAAAGTAAGCAGGTCAGTGACACATGTGCAAACCTCACTAACCCACATACAGCCCACTTCCACCTCCAGTGGGCTGAACCAGCTGCCCTTTGTGTCAGTGTAGAGGTGCCTGCACAGTTAATGTGAGTGCTTGGGGGGGGGTCTTTATCTGTGAGGAAAACTAAAAGCTGTGCGATAGTCAAAAGTCACACATCGATGTCCTCACACACATTTTCCAAAGATTTTCAGCGGGCCAGACTGGTATCTTTATGGGGTCCATTCTGGGCCCCCAGGCCTTATGTTTAACATGCCTGACGTAGACAGATGTGAGAGAGGTTGACGGTGAGCGGATGTCGTCTTCCTGTGTCACATTAACACAGGAAGCATGAAAGGAGAGGCCAAACCTCCGACATCAGTCAGTCTGAGCAGCTCCTGACAGTGGGAGAGCAGCAGCCCTGAAGCCCGTCTGACAGGCGCCAGCGAGTGGAAGCGCTCCTTTCTCTGTCATCGCTCCGTCTTTGAGCTGAAAGGTGAGTGTGTCTCACGTTTCTACCTGAAGCTCCTCGTCAGCTTCAGGGTCGGCTGGGAGATTCTGGTTTGGCCTTTGAGGCCGAGCGCCACAGAAGGTTTCCTTGCTGCGAGCCTGACGTCTGTGCTCTCGCTGGTGTTGAATAAAAGCAGCTGGAGGCCATCTTTGTAAACCTGCTGTGAGAACATCTGCAGGGTTTGCTCCTTCTTTCACACTTTATCATCAGTCAGCTGTTTGTGGTCCCTTAGTCTTTAATCTGAGATCAGGTTCAAACCAGTTTGAGCTGCAGTGACAGGAAACAGCTGAGGGCGGGGCATGCTGACATTCCCGACTCCTGATTGGTGTCGGGGGTGTCCGCTGCTTCTGCGTTTTGACTGTTTTGTGCAGGCCGAGTAAACGAGAACAGCCTGTGAAAGATAAGTCGTGTGTGAGTTGAGGCACCTTTAGACTCCGCCTTGCTGGCGTCTGCTTATTGAAGAGGCTCTCTGTGGGTTTGGGACTGTCGGCCGTGGACGGGATTTAGAGTTCCCTCCATCGATCCTGTATCCCAGCTGACCCACAGTCGAACTGGGTGATGATCCTGACCAGTTTAAAGAACATTAATGCAAACTGACCACGCAGAACACGTTGCCATCACTTAATACAGACTTTGTATGAACCCATGTTGTTCATGCAACAACAGGAAGTAGTTTTTATTGCAGAGTTCAGAGAGTATCAGCAGGTCATGGATGAATATTTACGTGTTCGTTTGGGGAGGCCGTTTGCTCCTCCCCTTTCACAAAGGATGCTCCAGTGTGTCCTCTGCTAAAGGAGGTAATAAAGGAAGCACTGAAGTGCCTTTAGTCCGTAACATGTGGGGAATTCAGACAGCACTGATGAGGGCAGGTACTTCTAGGTCACGCCTCCTTCCTGAACTAAACCCCGCCTCTTTCTGTGCCTCTGTCATAGTCGTCCATGTGTTTGTAATGCACTGATTTATTACTGGAGATGTTTGCTAACACTGACTGTGTTTCACGTCGGTGCTCTCACAGTGTAAAGCTGGATCTGCGTTAGCGTCTTTGTCCAGCGTCGCTCATTACCCATGATGCATCAGAGTCTGATCACAGTGTTTTCTGATGCTAGCAGGAAGCCGAGATGACGGAGCAGGACCTCGTCAACATCCTGGATGACATAACGGATGAGGAATTCAAGACCTTCAAGTGGAACCTGAAGAACGAGCGGTTTAGAGACATCGAGCCCATCAAAGTGAACCAGCTGTCGAAGGCGGAGAGGTGCGACGCCGTGGATCTGATGGTGCAGAAGTATGACATGGACGGAGCCGTGCAGGTGATGGAGAGCGTCTTTAAGAAGATCAACAGGAACGACCTGGCGAAGGAGCTGCAGCTCATGGGTCAACCTGCAGGTCAGTGAGGCTGTAGGCAGGCATGCACTTCCTTTAACCTGTTTGAACGTTTGACAGTCAGGTGACATCATCAGGGTCAGAGGTCACACGCAGCGTCACGCTGTGACAGGACCTCTCTCCCTTTTAAGGTGCATTTAGAGCAAACAGCTGATGGAAGGAGCCGCCCGAGTCGGAGCTGCTGGATTAAACATGTTTGTTGGATGTTCTAAGAAACCTTGAGCCACCCGTGGTCGGAGGTCTTCGGCCTCACGCTGAGCCTCCCGTGGTCGGAGGTCTTCGGCCTCATGCTGAGCCACCCGTGGTCGGAGGTCTTGACCTCACGCTGAGCCTCCCGTGGTCGGAGGTCTTGGCCTCATGCTGAGCCACCCGTGGTCGGAGGTCTTCGGCCTCACGCTGAGCCTCCCGTGGTCGGAGGTCTTCGGCCTCATGCTGAGCCACCCGTAGTCGGAGGTCTTCGGCCTCACGCTGAGCCACCCGTGGTCGGAGGTCTTCGGCCTCATGCTGAGCCACCCGTGGTCGGAGGTCTTCGGCCTCACGCTGAGCCTCCCGTGGTCGGAGGTGTTCGGGTTCACGCTGAGGCTCCGTGGTTGGAGGTCTTCGGGCTCACGCTGAGGCTCCGTGGTTGGAGGTCTTCGGGCTCACTCTGACCTCGGCATTAATCCATCCTCCTCTCTCTCACAGGTCTTCCAGGTCCCGAGCCGACAAAAGCCGCCGCTGACTCCTCAGCAGAGGAGAAGCTGACGGCCGTTCGCTCTCAGTTTATCGACAGAGTGTCCGAACCCGTCCTGAGGAAGCTGCTGGATAAACTCCTGGAGCGCCGCGTCATCATCGATGATGAAATGGATTTAGGTGGAGTGAGGAGCAGGGCGGATAAAGCCCGACAGGTGATCGACGTGGTGCGGAGAAAAGGATCCCAGGCCAGCTCGGCTCTGATCGCCGCTCTCTGCGAGGTGGATCCGTGCCTTTCACGGGAGCTGCAGCTGATGTGACGCACTGCCAGATGTTCAGCACTCACAGGAGAGCAAATTAGGAATCATCTGTAACACCCACAAGCAGCTGATACAGTTCAATATCCAATCCTCCAATCCACTTACAGAAACACGAGCACAAAGGTTGGCTTGTCTATTTGGTTTGGTTTTCACATCACAGGTTTTCACAGAGACGATTTTCTCCGCATCTTTATACAAACAAAGACGTTCAAACAGCAGAACATGTCAGAGTTTCAGCAGGTTTCAGGACTAAAGTGTTCCAGAAACGAGGCTTTGAGTCAAACCTGAACAGTCGGCTCTGTGAAAACCTTCAGGTTGGATGGAAACCAAGATCTCTGACAAAACAATCAGGAAAATGACTTTATTTTTAGAATTTTCATTGGACACTGATGTTAATAGGAAGTTTATTAGATTTTATGGAAACATTTTAGAGCTGATTAGAATAAAAGAAACCAACAGATTAATGAGGATTTTGGCTGTTTTCATGTTGTCAAACGTGTCAGAGAGCAGAGGGTCAGACTGTTTCATGTTTCTTTCTATAACTCTGATCAACGTGAAAATAAAAGATGAGTTTCCTGTCACTGTGTTTGCTTCAGTCTGTAAAGTAGCCTTGAACATATTCAGTAACTGACAATCATTATTGTGGATCAATATGGGTTTTCACGAATATTCAGAGATGTTGTGGTGAGTGGAGAAGCTAATAACCGTCTACACCTGGACCCTGGTTTATTGTAACCTGCAGTGAGCAGGGGTGGAGGTGACAGGGAGCGATGGAGAGCGGGAGCTCTGACTTCATGGTCTGAACAGGAGTCGGTGATGGATTTGTTACAGGCAGGAAGCTCTAATCTGTCCATCTTCATCTTCTACGTCAGAGAATAAAGACAAAATATTCAGTTCAAAACGTCCTACCAGGAGCAGACGTAGTCCTGGGATGACTTCCACAGGAGTCAAAACCACCAAACCCCCCTAAATTAGAACGTTATAGGTGTGCTGATTGTTTAACATTGATGAGCTATAGAGTGGACTACAGTTCTTTGCCGATCCCTCCCATGTGACGTGAATCTTTTCAGATCATCCATGTGCTTAAAAACACTTTTCAATAATCAGTTTAATGTTTCAATTACATGAAACATGGACAACTTTCACTTCAGATATTAATCACAGTGATTAATATTTAAAGGCAACAAAACACACTGGAGTCAAGCTGTGATGTCATCCACTACACCGCTGTCGTAGAACCGGCGTGCTGCATCCTCCCATCCTCCGAGCGCCGCACTCCTGACCGAGCTTTCAAGTATGAACTAACAAGTACGCAGGAACTTTAGCTGTGTCCGAATTCAGGGGAAGGGTGCTCATAAGGACACTACCTACCTACGTCACAAGGTAGTGTCCTTAGACGGACGGGTAGTCAGGAAGTGAGCGGCTTGGACAGCCCCCTTTTTTTCTCCATAGAAACTTTATTGAACAAACAATGAGTATCCAACATAACAGATGGGCTGTGGACAGCCTCCTAGCCTTCAACTCCGCCCTTACTTGCGTGTTTTTCCCGATCGCTAGTGCCACAGCGCGAAAACTTTAAAATGGACCCAGAAATGTCGCTCTGTTGTTTGGACAATTTTATTTCTCGAGGAGCTAGAAAAACCTTATCGTCGCCGCCGCCCACGTTTTGTACCTTAGGCTCATCAGAGACAATCATATCCAGGTAAAATAATTTCCTTTAATCTACACGCATTTAGGAATTACTTAGCTAATTACACGGATAATTGAAATATCGCCGGCGTTGTGCCAAAAAAGTGTTCGCCTGCCAAAACTGATTTCCAATGTTTCCGTGTGTAATATGTGTAATATCTTTATGTATGTTGGTAAATAGATTTCGGTGAACATGGTTTACTAAGGGGTTTTATATATACAACAATTACCTGTTGTTCAAGTATCTTTATAACTCTGGTTATAATGTAGGTACAATTGATATATTTGTTGCGCTGTCTGCTGTCCTCTTGGCCAGATTACTCTTAAAAAATAAATTTCTAATGTCAATAAGATTTTTTTTTTTAACTGGATGAATAAAGGATATATAAAAGTCACTGCCAAAAACTGATTGCAGCTTCTACCTTGTTACAGGAATGTTGCTGGTGGCTCAGAGTGACGTGATATCACTAATGAGGGACACATTTGACATGTTTCACGTATTATAGACCAACAAGTTATTCATAGCAGGTTAAATACGAGCAATCAGTTTAGGGCAAAAACCGAAATCAGTTTTGGCAGACGATCATTTTTTGCCACAACATCGGTCATTCTCACACATGTACTTTATCATATAAAATATATAAACTAAACATCTTTGAAACGTATAGAATCTAATCTTTTGTTTGTTTGTTTTTTTACATAGCACTTTATCAAACTGTTGTCTGCTCCAGAGTTACAAGTATTATACTAATAATATAGCATCCACCATCTCCTGCTTGCATATCTCTGTAAACATCTTAGTGGTGTGGCAGCCACGAGTGAGCCCTGCAAACCCTGTGGATGGACGATGCAGTGGACAGTGGGAGGAAGCATCCTGAAGCTCTTTGCAGACCACCCTGTGTGATTCTCCACTCGCCCACCAGAAAAGACAAACCGCAGGTCTCAGTTGCAGCAGCCCATCCACGTCTGATCTTGCTCGGGCAGCTTCAGCAACACTGCCAGAGACTTCCTGTAATCTATTACAGTTGTTAAAGAAACGGTCCAGGAACAGGTCACTCAGGTTAATCCTGTGTGAACAACTGAAAATATTGTTTTTCCATCTTTACATACTGTTTATTTGAAATATTCTTGTTTAATTGTTATTGTCATTTACTTTATTGCTATCAAATAAATATCCAAGTAATACTGTTCAAAGTTAGCGTTATGTTCATACGTGTTACAAATGCCTGTAAATCAAATTGAGTTCAGTGACAATTACTGTTTGTTTGAATCAATTTATTAATAACATAAAACCTTTAAACTAATGCAACACATATAACAATGTAACAAATATATTCAAATAAATAAATTTCTCAATACATAACTCATTTGGGAACTAATCTTTCAAGAAGTGAAAACAGTCTGTCCGTCCTCTCCCTGCTCTCCTCTCCTCAGCCTCTCTTTGCTGCCTCATGTCCTCTCTGATGAGGTCTAGCAGCTCATCATCTCTTTTCCTCTTCCTCCCTGTCGTAGGTGGCTGAGCTGCTTCGTCATCGCTGTCGTTTTGGTGACCCACTGCTGTGCTTGGCCCTGGAGTGTCCTCAGGGAGAGAGGAAATTAGGACAGGAGGCTTAATGGAAGGCATCTGTCCTATCACCTCATCCATGGGGGCAAACCAGGGCCAAGTAGCAGCAGTGGGCTTCCCACTGACCCCCTCTCCTGAGCCTGGATACTTGCAATCCTAAAGGCAGAGGAAATCAAAAATGACAGCAGGCAAATAAAAACACCACAACAACTCTTAGTAATTGCACATTTATTAACTTGTGTTCTTGAGAATTATCTTCTTGATAACACACATACGTACTTTGTCTTCTTTAAAGTTATCTCATGTCTTCTGGCCTGCAAGGGGGTGACTTTCCCCTGCAGGCCCATCCTCTCCAGAATTGTCCTGATCACACACAACAAATAAGAGAAGAAAGGAAACCATGGCAACTATGTTAATCCCTAAGCCCAAAGGTTTTCACAGCAGAACACCAGAGGAACACCGTCTGGACATCACAGGTTCTGTACAGCAGCGGTCCGTGAGTCGTTTGGTACCGGGCCACAGAGTTAAGGCTCCGGTGTGAAATTTATGGTTTTCAGGGGTTTTATCGTTAACTCGGTTTCCCTGGGTCTTTTTCTTTGTTGTAGTGGTGCGTCTTATTTTGAAAGAAATATTTACACGTTACCATAGCGACCAGAGAGCATTAAGCGGCAGAGAGGAGGATGTTACTGTCAATATTGGCGCATTTTCAGGAGGACACTGCTAATAAAGTTACACAATTACAGAGTACATTCACGTTTATTATTATATTTACAAAATACCACAGTTTTTGTCTTGGTCGGATCATTTTATGTGGTTGTATTTATCCGCGATACCTTAAAGGCTCCGTGTCTGACATAAACCGGTCTGTGGCGCAAAAAGGTCGGGGACCGCTGCTGTACAGCATGAGGGTTAATAGGACCGCACTCATATGAATATGATGTGTACATTGATTTATTCTTGTACATCCACGCCGTAGCGGCCCAATTCTTCACCCCAGTGAAGAGGTGATCGTTTTCTCCTCGTTTTAATAAATTAAGCCGTTTGGTCTTTGTTCCCCACAACATATCACCAATTCGAAAAAATCTAAATTAGCTGTATGTAAGCGGCAATACATGAAACACCGCGGGACCCCCGATACAAGCTGGTTTATGGTTATTTTAAAGAAAAGAAACATGTCTATGCAGATGCCCAAAGCTTAACAAAACTACCGCTATAACAATTTAACTTTTGTACAAGCAGATTTTCATATACTTACATTTGAAAGTGTTTTCCTCTCCTGCTTCGACCACCATCGTTATCAGAAACAAATCTCCTCTATGACCCGCTGTGAAAAGATTTTGTTTATTATTCAAATATGCTTTGCTTGTGATTGTGTAAACTCTGAATGACGATTCACCCTGATAAAACATGAAACCTTGCCTATGCTTATCAAATGCCTGTGAAGACAAGTTCCTGTGCAAAAAGCAACGGAAAATGTCACTTAAGCAGACGTTTAGTATAGTACGGACAGAATGTTTAGTAAGATATGCATCTGCCAGTTAAGCAATATATTCTGAGAACAGGCGGAGACTGCCTCCGTCTGCTGTGTAACCTACATGCCTATATAACCTGCAATAAAGAAGAGTACTGGGTGACTCTCCCGAGAGTTCACCCATGTACATAGGTATTTTTTATATTGTCTCACTGTGTCTCTGTTTTACTTTGGCAGCTTTCTATTTGGGAAATTTTCCCCTGACACCCGCAATGACTCCTGGGATATAATAGGACATGAAGGATACATCGGACCATCCTTAGAATTCAATTAATCTTGGATATCCAGAATGATGAAGCCATCAATACACCGATACTCAAATGGGAATATCTTAAATTTAGAATCAGAAAAACCTCAATCGCATTCGGTAAAAAGTTAGACAGACAAAGGAAAGAAGAGGAATCAAATGTGGTTAAAGAACTTATGAATCTTTATGGCAAATTGAATTGGACTGAGGAAGAAAAAGGAAAAATTAACAGCTTACAATCTAAATTGGATGAAATGTACCTTTATAGAGCCAAGGGTGCTTATTTGCGATCCAAAGCCAAGTGGATAGAAGAGGGTGAAAAGAACACTGCCTATTTTTGCAATCTAGAAAAACGTAGACAAGAATATAATTCAATATGTAACCTAATAATCAACGGAGAGGAATGTACTGACCCTAAACGCATTTCAAGTGAAGTATTTACTTTTTACAGTAACCTTTATAAGTCTTCATACTCAGAACAAAACATCACCTCCTTCTTTGACAAAATCAGTAATTGGATTCCAGTAATTGATGATAATTTTAGAGAAATTTGTGATGAAGACCTAACAATAGAAGAATTTGATTTCGCTATTAACAGCATGGCATCTGATCGCTCACCGGGACCAGATGGAATAACGACTAATTTCTATAAACACTTTTGGGAAGATCTAAAATTACTATTATTCAGTGCGTTAAATGAATGTATAAATCAAAAGGAGCTTATGGCAACAATGAAACAAGGAGTTATAAAATTAATTCCAAAACCGGGGAAAGATAAGAAAAAACTAAGTAATCTAAGACCTATAACACTCTTAAATACAGACTACAAAATTTTTACTAAAGTTTTAGCAACAAGACTAAAAACAGGCATTTCTGAAATAATTAGCCCAACACAATCAGGATTTCTCAAAGGACGGTTGATCCAAAATAATATCCGCTTGGTTTTGGACCTTATCGATTACAATTACCTAATTAAGGATGATGGTTTTATGTGTTTTATGCATTTGATTCTATCGAACACACTTTTATTATTAAGACATTTAAACATTTTGGGTTTGGAGATGCATTTCTGGATATGATCACTATGTTATACACTGATATTAATAGTTGTGTTTCTCTTTCAGAAGGCACATGTCCCAGGTTCAGGGTGGAGAGAGGTATCAGGCAGGGCTGTAGCATCTCACCTCTTTTATTCATTGTAGCCACTGAACTACTTGCTGTTACTGTCATAAATTCAAACATCAAAGGATTAGACATAAATAACCACAAATTAATAATAAGTCAACTTGCCGATGATACAACAATCTTTCTAAAAAATAAAGAACAAATTCCATTGGCCTTAGATACAATAAAGATCTTTTCTGATGCTTCTGGACTACGCCTGAACCTGGACAAATGTGAACTCATGAGTATCCACAATTGTTCTCACTCTTCTTTGTACGATATACCTGTCAAAAATGAAGTCAAATATCTTGGAATTTGGCTAACTAAATGCATGGCTGATAGCGAAGAAAAGAATATTCAGAATACAATTGACAAATGCAAAAAAACTCTAAACCATTGGCTACAGAGAGATTTAACTTTGTTCGGCAGGATAATGTTGACCAAGGTTGAATCTTTGTCCAGATTAATCTATCCAGCTTATTCCCTAGCCATCCCATCCAGAATTATAAAAGACATCAATAAGGTGAATTTTAATTTCATATGGAAAAATAAACATCATTATATCAGTAACAGGGACTTGATAAAAGACTATGAAGAGGGGGGTTTGAAAGCAATCGATTTTGAAATAATGAATGGCATCTTAAAGATTAATTGGCTACGATCCTTCTTAAAAAATGATAATGACATCTGGTTCTTGATACCATCTCTTATTTTCAACAAAGTTGGGGGGATCCAATTCCTTTTAGTATGTGATTTTGAAATTTCTAAACTGCCCATAAAACTCTCCAAATTTCATCAACAAGTTTTGTTAAATTGGAAATTAATGTTTAAACATAACTTTAGTCCCCACAACGTTCCATTGTGGAATAATAGGGTGATATTGAATCGGGGGAAATCTATGTTTGTGGAAGAATGGATGACAAAACAAATTTGGTCTGTGACACATATAATGGATGAAAATGGAGATATACTTGAATTAAACAGGTTTAATGAGAAATATGACATGAGTTGCTTGTTCGAGCTCTACAAAAAGGTTTCACAGAATATCCCAATAGTCCTTGTCAATACGATAAAGAATAATTTTTCAAATATACCGACTCCAAATTTACATAAAATTAAATTAGATGGTCTTGACTTGGTTAATGAAAAATGCAATAATCAGTTTTTGAGGAGGTATTTGGTTAACATCTTATATCCAGGTAGGACAAAACATCCAGCTGCACCACAGCACACAGAAAGGCACTCCAGAGGGTCATCAATATGGCCCAAAAAATCATTGGACATCCTCTTCCCTCCCTGAAGGACCTGTACAGCACTCGCTGTCTCAAGAGGGCACGCAGCATCCTACGAGACTGTACACACCCAGGACACGGGGTGTTTAAGCTGCTGCCGTCTGGCAGGAGGTTCAGGCTGCTGAGGTCCCGAACAAACAGACTCAAGGACAGCTTTTACAACAGGGCAATAGCCCTAATCAATGCAAATAGCTGACCTGATTGGCTACCTGCCTGGACTTTTTTAGGGGAGGTAACAATGTTTAAAACAATAACAATAGTAATATTTATATTTTTATAACAAGGTGCAATAATAATTAATGTGCAATAATAACAGTGTGCAATACACATAACACTTATTCTTCTTTTTTATTTCTAAGTTAATATACTGTGTTGTGTTGTTTGTGTTGCGTTGTGATGTGTCATATCGTGTCGTGTTGTGTTATATGTAGTACCGACGTAGGACAGTTTTTCCAATTTCGTTGTACTACTGTACTATGTATGACTGTGCAATGACAATAAAGAATTATCTTACATTCACGCATCCTTAAAGATTATGACAAATCTGAGATCTCGTTGATCAGAACCAAATATTTAAAATTTCCAATTCCCCCAAAATTTAAAGAAGTCCATTTTAGAACTACAAAAAATATTTACCCCTCCAATGAATTTATGAGAGACAGATTTAAATTTGTGTTAGACAACTGTTATATTTGTAAAACAACTTCGGAAACAACAGAGCACATGTTTTATGGGTGTGTGACAATCCAGAACTTATGGAAATCCCTCCATGTCCTAATATTGTCCCAGTATGGAAATATTGATTTTTGGTCTTTTCAAAATATTCAATTGGAGTAATGCTTAAGGACAAAAATAGTGAGTTTTTAGTTAACAATCTCATTATTATAACAAAGTATTACATTCATAAATGCCGATATGCTAAATCCCCCCTTCATGGTCTGCTCTTAAAACGAACTCTCCTGTTCCGTAAATCTCTTAAGCTAATAAATAAGCCCCAAGCAATCAAATTGCATAGATTTTTAGAAGAGTTTGATTTTTCTTAGCCCCTTATTTAAGTTTTGTGTCTTGTTTATGGAACCTCACTTTTAGAGATTTTATGATCCCCCTTGTCTCCTTTATTTTTGTTCCTTGTTTTTCTTTTTCCCCCCTTTTTTTTATTGTTATTTATTTATTTTATTTTTGTATTGGTTATTAATTTTTTTTAATATTATTATTATCATGTAGATGTGTGTGTTTGCATGTGTATGTATATATGTATGTATGTTTACTTTCAGTCATTGTCGATTTCATTGTGGTGTACCAACTGCACGGTGGCAATGATGTGTATTCCTCTGATTGGGAGAAAAGAAAAAGGAGGTGCGATTCTGTTCTGGATGATTCAATATGTCACTTGTCTCTTTGAGATTGTCATTGTTATTGTTCTAAATAAAGTTCATTTGAAAAAAAAGAAAAAAAAAAGAATTCAGGGCAAAGTAGGACGCATTTGTCGCCACATTTTGAGAACTCTTTGAATTCGGACACCCTTCGTCGCGTCGCCGTGACGTCATTGCCTCCAAATATGGCATCGAAGCATCCTTCCTCTGAATTCGGACACAGCTAAGCCTCAAATTCGCAGAAAAGTAGGACGCATTTGTCGCCACATTTTGAGTGCTCTTTGAATTCGGACAGTCCTTGTCGTGTAGCTGTGACGTCATTGCATCCAAATATGGCATTTTAAGCATCCTTCCCCTGAATTCGGACACAGCCTTTGTGTACTTGTTAGTGAGGAGTGTGTGCTACACACTTCCTGTTATGTAGCCGTTTGACTTCCTGTTTCAGCGGAGAGGAGGAACACCTGCACGTTACAGAAGAGAAAGGAAGTGGACAAGCAGGTGAGTGTTCTCGTTCTTCTTCTGCTTTCAGAGTGGGAGTGGGGGGTGGTCTGCTTCTTTCTGATGTGGAGGCTCCACTGGGTTTATCACACACTGGACTCTGGAGCGCTCTAAAACTCGTGAACGTTAGCTCTTCCTGTGAGGTCATATCCTGTTTTCAAAGACAGTCCTACACCTGTCAGTGCAGGTGAGCTGGTAGTATGAAGGTAGTAACCTGAGTGAGATAAAGCAAACAAATGCCCAGCACGCCTTTAGTTAAAGAGCAAACCTGGATCATGCATGTTTCCTGTAATGCAGTCATGTGACTTCTTGTACATGAACCATTGACTGTAGAAAACATGGACGACACCACAGCTCCCCAAAAATGAAGCCAAAACGTCTCTATCGCCCCCTGGTGTCTGGCTGCAGTATAGGTCATAAACCCCGCCTCCTCCATGTTAGCGGATGGGACTGGGGTCAGACTAAAATAAATTTAATCTCCTTAGATAATTTTTTTCCAAAGATTCTTTCTTTTGTTATCAATAGTTCTCATCATGCTGATTGATGTCCAAGGGGTCTCCTTTCCCATAAGTTTGATTCTAATTCCTACCGCGGCGATATTAAATTGGGGTGAAACGTCATCATAGCAGCTTTGACTGGCAGCTGCAGTCACGGAGAAACTTGCGTATCTCTGTTCGGGAATAGCAGATAGAGCGTAGGCTCTGAGAGGAGGGCCAGCGTTTACGCTACGAAAACACGACCGAGTGTTTTAACCTGACAGCCTGAGGTGTTCTTCAGTAAACTGGACTACCCGACAGAAGGACCCGAGGCCCCGCTGCACTTTTTCGGTAAGTTAAACGTGTTTGTAAGCTAATCTGTAACTACCGTCCTTAGCTATGTCCCGAGACCTAGCTAGCTAAAATGAGCACTCGGCTGTCAGGGTTCGTTTAGCTAATCTGTGCAGGTGAATGAATTTACTAAAGAAATTAAGAGAAACGTTCCGGGCTAATCAGTCACTAATTACTGTTACTGTACTTTTATTACAAGTATTATACTGTAAAAACAACAGGCTGCACCCTGCTGCAGCTCCTGTGCAGAGCTGAATATTAAATATGTGCAAACAACAGCATGTTTTCAGTCTCTTGCCACATCTGTAAAGACAGTAACATCTTTTTTAAAAGCTTGTACTTCAGTAACTCCTCATTAATCAGGAACTATGGATTAAAGTACTGTAGTGTACTGTAATACTGAAAAAATGTAAGAGAAGAACTTCAGATCCTGAGTGTGTGAGGACAGAAGAATCAGCTTTATTTCAATTTTGAGGGATAAAATTTATATTTGAGTTTGATGGTTCTGTTGTCTTTGTGATTACAGGAGCTGCCCTCAGATTCAGACCTCAGCACCACCCAGTGACAGCAGACAGATCATCCAACATGTTCACATGTTAACTGCAAAATGAACTGATGAAAACAGTGCCAAGGTTAAAGTACCACACATGCTGTAGTGAAAGCTGCAGCTTTATTGATAAAGTTAAAGACAAAAAAAACAAAAGGTTTAATCACTCATGTAACTGTGTCACTATATATCAGCATTAACAGGACCTCAGTTTGGTGTTTCACAAAGCTGCTGATCTCAGACCTGCACAGCTTCTGTTTTAAACACTTGATGTACTCAGCTGCATGAAGAGCATATGAGATTTTCTCTGGCACAATTAAATAAAACCTGATGAAGGTCAAAGGTCGTCACTTGTATGTTGAACTACAAACTTGTCATCTGGAATTCTTTCACAGTTTTCTGCAGATGGTCTTATTTACCATAAAGTGATTCAGAGTTATTCATACCAGAGTAACCAGAGAGGATCATATATTTTAAATATATAACTTTCTACAGGACTGAATATAATATCTTTATGTAAAAGTCTGGAGCCTCTGGGAGTATCCGAGTATTTATAACATTACACAAAGCAAAGGTCTCCATCACAGTGTTCATGAAATGCTGGGTTTATCCATCTCCTGGATCGGGCCTACGGAGGAGTGCTGAAGATTTCCCTGTGAGGGAGCTGCTGGTGAAGATCATGAGTCCTGCTTGATCAATGCGATGAGCTTCAGTCTTCCTGGTGTTTCTTAAATGAAGCCTCTCTCAGTGGGTCAACAGAACTTCTGGCACAGGACAGCTGTGATGAAAGAAAGGCAAGAAGTTTCTCCAAACCTCTGGACCCAGGAAACCCAGCTTGGTCCTGATGGTCTCCCTCACTAGTTTCTCTCCAGGGTGAATGTAGCGGTTGATAAAATATGGACTCTGTTATTAAATGAAAAGAACAAATTAGACTACACTACTGAAACGTTCTGCTGATGTTTTTAAAGTCTCCATGTTACCAGGCTGTAGAGGGCTCTGAAGATTTAAACAGTTTTAGATCCATGACACTCACAGTCTTATGTTAAAATCTCAAAGGACAGCATTATATTTTTGATATTAACAGTAACTCTGGGCCTCTGTAGCGTGTGCAGATGATCTCATCGCTGTCTAAAAATGGATAACAAACATAAGAAGTGCTGAATCCTTCACTAACACAGACTATTAGAGTAGCAGGTGTGTAGCATCGCTAACTAGCTAGCAACAAGCCTCCAACACAGTGCGTATGCTAGCGGCTAATCTAGCTAACGAATTAACAACAGAGTGATTTTAGAACTATAAGATGATAAGCTGTGTGTCTTTTTTTATAACAGTGACATGGTTGTATTTACCTTAATTAAACGAGTCGTCAGTCGCGGTAAACCAGCAAAAAAACTGGAGCAGCCGGGCTACGTAAAAAGTGTAGGGGGGCGTGTTTGCGGTCACGTCCAGCGGGTGTGTGGGCGGGAGCGTTACACAGTCGCTCCACCTCAAGTCACTACTGCGCAGACTCTGACTCCAAATTTGCAAGATGGCAGCCTCCACAAGCGGGATATTTTGAGAAGGGTCTGGCTGCAGCCACTGGGGAGCGCCATATTGGGACCTCCACAGTAGCCGGAAACACGTGACCTCCACAGTAGCCGGAAACACGTGACCTCCACAGTAACCGGAAACACGTGACCTCCACAATCGGCAGAAATACGTTCCTGCGTGCATCATCGGCTGTGGAAACCTTGCAAGTGGATCGTAAAGGTTGGGACAGAGTTTTTCATGTATAAATTTGCCGTTAATAATTGTATAATTCTAGGAATCATCTAGTTTGCTTACACTGATTATGTTGGCACTTTGTTAGCGTTACAACAACTGTCATACCCCCGAGGTATCTAAACTTTAGTAATGTGTGCACTTTTGACACATCTGGTTAGCATTTAGTGGTCAGTTTCAAACGTATTTGATTTTTGCTTGTTATGAACAAATTCACTTCACTACTTTTCACTGTCAGTAACATCGATGCACATTGTTCCATTTACTGCATATTGCGCTTTATTCATGTCTCTCATTCCACCTGCAAAAACATTGTAAAGTTTGTCACAAAGAGATTTATATATTTATAAATACTAATATTCTCTATTCTATGCTCTACTGCTTTTTTATTGCCCAGATTTTAGTTAGTCTTTGTTAAATTGTCTTTTATATGTCAATATATACGTATGTCCCAAATAAAAGTGTCTTGTAAATTATGTTTTTGTAAAGAATTTTCTCCCAAATCTCTTACATGCTAACTGTAACGTGTTATTTCTGCTAAAACCTGAACTTAAATGTGTATATGGTGTTTATCTGATTTTCTATTTGTTTTAGATGCACATATCAATTTGGAATTCTGCCTCCAAGCCAGAATTGCAGGAATGCACCACGTGTTGCAGAAGACTCTTTCACTGCCCTCTGTGCCCCACTCTCAGCCCTACTGTCAGGGCAAAGATTGAGGAGCAAATAAATGGACACCTTAAAAATGCTTTGCCTTTCAAAGGTATGTTGGTATTAAATATACCTCATAGTTAAAGTTATAAATATGCACTTCTTTTCAGCACTTCTGCAGTCTCTTTGTCGACTTAAAAGTTGCTTTTCACATTGTACAGTTCAGTGCATTCATCAGCAAGAGAAAAAAAGTGTGTTTTCATTAAAATTTTTTTCCTGTTCACCACATTTCCTGACAGCTCTTGTGATCCACACCATTTTGCTTTCATTATTGAGGATGGCTTGGATATTTTTGTTAATATGTACAATCTGATTGTTAGATAAACTGATTGCATTCTATACAACTACATTTAAATTACATGTTGTTGTTTGTTTTCTTTTTTTCTCTCTTACAGACAAAATGATATGCCGGTGCACTTTCACTGCCCTGTCTGTAACATGACAATCATACAGCGTGGGGATATGGCAAGGCAAATATTGTCATGTCAGCGTTTAGGACTGCTCCCCACTGAACTCTCCGTGGAGCCCCGCCTCTCTCCCGCTGCACTCTCTGTGGAGCCACATCTCCCTCTCCATGTCTCCAGCATCTAAACCGTTTTCTGAATCTTTGGTAGAACATTCATGTGTTCTACCCTCTGTGCTAAATGAAACTGTGGCTTGTGGAAAGTCCATGGAAATGAAACGCCCTCACTGTGGTCTTAGTCTTCTTACAAAAAAAACTTCAAGGCTCACATGATGAGGAGGCATTCAAACAGATCAATAGATGTTTGCCTGGCCTGTCATCTGCAGTGTTTTTGTGTAGAGGACTTCTTCCTCTTTGTTTTCAGTTTGCAGAGGACATGGAGCTCTTTTAAAAGCATGTGCTGCTGACGAGCAGGGACTATGGGTCAATGCGATGTTTGACATTTAATGGACAGATGAAGGCACTGTCTGTTTGTTTGTGTTTTTTATGTGTTGTTTGTTTTTCAGTGTACAGAATTCCAGTTAACCTTATTATAAAATGTTGTTCATTTGTTTCCATGTCCATACTAATAGTAAAAAATTTAAGTGTAAATGTAACAGCATGGTTTATACTTGTAACTTCAAAGTAAAAAGCTTATTGTTGATATTAACATTAATGTATTACCCCGTAATTAATAATATTTTTATACATTTTACGCATTAACCCTCTGGGCTCTATCCTGTCCATTTGTGGCCACTTCACTTCTTCTTTTTTGACTACTACACTGCAGTGGATCAAAAGAATGACACAGGTTTGATCTTAAGGATCTAATAGTTGTGTGTTTGTGCATGACATTGCAACGCAAATATGTATTTGCAAGATAGACTGGGAATAAATTATGACGCATCAAATATTACACAGGCTGCAGTGAATTTTTGTTGATACAGGTTATTGACCTTTGTGTTTCCCAGTCAAACTTAGCTTTGACACACATGCTAACACTTTTACTCTTGTACATTTCATAACAAGACACCATAGCCAAAATATTAACTCTATCAAAAAAATTAAAAGCTGCAGCTGCAGCACACACAGCAACAAACACTGTTAGTAAATGTGTCCTGGGTTTATGCAGATGCAAAAGTGCTACTGCTGTAAGTAAGCCTAACAGCTTCCAGATCACTTATCTTTCTGGAAAGATGGTAAGAAAGGCATCACTGCTCATCTCTACAATCTCCCAGATCTTGGAATACAATGCCTTTGTCCCATGAAAATCACTTCACAGTACTAGGAGTCCACTAAAACCTACAAATGAAGAGTGATCCTGGAAGAAATAGGGTGTACACTAGTGACCTCAACAATTGCAAGACAGCCTTGTCCCCGATGCTTATATGAAAAAATAAAATAAAATACGAAGATTTATGAAACCATTAGGACTTTATCACTGTTTTATCTGAAAAGTTACTGGTAATATATAACCTAACTGGCATTTAAAGTGTAAAAAACAGAATGTAGATAAAATTTTGGTTTTGCTGAAAAGAAGTGGTGCTAATTTAAAGTGTCGGTTTAAAGTCGGTAAAGGTAGATAAATGTTTTAATAAATATACATTTTACAGCATTTTGTGAACATACACAAAAGTGGCCATTTTGGCAACGGACAAGCTGAGAGAGAGTTTTATAGTTTTTACTCTCCTTGAACAAAAATAATAGTGCATGATAATCAATGTGGATGTTAATCAATTAGATGTCCCAGACTCTACTATTAATAATATTGTGGTCCCTCGTTTATCGCAGGAGTTACGTTTTAAAAAATAACCCGCGGTAGGTGAAATCTGCGAAGGAGCCAACTTTATTTTTTACAATTATTGTAGCTGTTTTAAGACTGTAAAACCCCTCACTACATGCTTTATACACTTTCCTCAGACAGCCACGAACATTTTCACACTTTTTTCTTTTGTTTAAACACTCTTAAAGTTCAAACCTTCGTAGAAACACAAGTCCATTATAAAATCAAACCGCGCAAAACGTTTGTTTCGTCGGCATTGTTGTGTTTGTCGGGGAGAAAACTTACAAACATACAGTAAAGCACTTCAGAGTTACATTGCTAGCGATCGAAGATTTATATAAATTCGACAAACTAAACTCATTATGTACTGTACAGCAGCGGTCCCCAACCTTTTTTGCACCCCGGACCAGTTTAATGTCAGAAAATATTTTCACGGACCAGCCTTTAAGGTGTCGCGGATAAATACAACAAAATAAAATGATACAAAGACAAAAACGGTGGTATTTTGTAAATATAATAATAAACGCGAATTCACTGTGTGATTGTGTAACTTTATTAGCAGGGTCCTCCTGAAATGCACCAACAACACTGAGAATAACATCCTCCTCTCTGCTCTCTGGTCGCTATGGTAACGCGTAAATAGTTCTTTCAAAATAAGACACACGACTACAACACGGGAAAAGACCCAGGGAACCCGACTTAACGATTAAAAACCCTGAAAATCATACACTTCACACCCGAGCCTCAACTCTCGCGGCCCGATACCAAACGGGCCCGGGTGTTGGGGACCGCTGCTGTGCAGAAGACACGGCACTAGATTGATTGACAATGGTCTACAGCAATCAGAACGCACAAAACAATGTGCTGTTAAGAAAAAAAAATCAGCGAAACAGCGAGTCCGCGAAAGGTGCTGATAAATAAATTCTAAGTGTTTTTTTTTAACAATCTGGGTTAAAAACACTTAGAATCAAATTTATTTATCAGCAGCATCAATAGTAACAAAAATACAATTTAGTTTTCGCTGTCAAAGTCGATTTAACTGAAGTTACGTGTTTACGTTTACTGTGGAGGTCACGTGTTTCCGGGTACTGTGGAGGTCACGTGCTTCCGGTTACTGTGGAGGTCACGTGTTTCCGGTTACTGTGGAGGTCGCAATATGGCGCTCCCCAGTGGCTGCAGCCAGGTGCTCTTGGATATTTTGGCTTCATTTTTGCACAATGGGAGGAGGCGGAGTCGCGTCGTCCATGTTTTCTACAGTCAATGACATGAACAGGTGACCCAGGTAGAGACTGCAGGGAGTTCAGACTCCAGCTGACGGAGCAGGAGGAGGACAATGAGGTGAGTGTTGTGACACATTTTTTTACATTCAACAAAAAGCTTCTTCACCCTCAAAGAACAGGAAGCGCTGACTTTGAGTCAGAATCACGTGAAATATAGAAAATCAAAGGTTTATTGATCCATGCAGGAACACGTGATTGGTTCAGTGCGAACCAGTCACGTAAGATTAATCACCCACATCTCATCAGCTGTAGCAGTTTAAACTGTTCTTATCTCACACAGTTAAAGTCAACACTTTCATCTTCCAGCCCAACATACTTTCTGCATCTGCTGTTTGTCCCAACTTTACTGATACTGAGCAGATTCAATCATTACCATTAAAACTTTAAAGGCTTTAGAGCAGGGCTCTAGAGTGCGACCAATTTGGTCGCAAATGCGACCAAATTTTTCAATGGTGTGACTTAAAAAAAATATTTGGTCGCACCGGTGCGACCAACTGTTCGGGTAACAAAAAGAAAAAATCTCTGCAACTCTCCGTCTGGTCAACAACAGACACACATTATGGCCCTATCGTGGACTAAACCAATCAGAGATAGTCAGGGGCAGAACCTCTCTGATTGGCCGTGGTCCAGTTGAAAGTGCAGGTGGAAGAGAGAGGTGAGTAGCTTAAATAAGGCGATATCGATTCATTAACGGATTCCACACAAAGACGTAAACACAGAGCGGACCCGACGCATCAGAATCAGCTTTGTCTTTCTCGGCTTTCTCACCCAACGGCCCGAACACGGACACGCTGTCGGAGCTCACTGAGCCCACCGTCCGCGCTGTGTTTACGTCTTTTTTGCGCTGATTCTGAGCTGCAGGTTTTGTCTCTCCAACCAAAAGTCGCCGAGCCAGCAGCAAAAGAAGCAGCAAACTACGCTTCACATTTGATCAATGTCGTCATGAATTCCCTCTGACTTTTGCTGTTTTGCTTCCACCACGATAAAAATTACACTTCATGCACAGCTCTCTGTGTGTACTTCAAGAACAGTTTCCCGTCTCAAATCTCTGTTTTCTGCATTATCCATTCGCTTATTACCCACCAGTCTACCGTTGTTTACAGCGCTGTCTCTTTTTTTTTTTCACGTAAATGACCTCGGACAAGAAAGCCTCATTTCTGCTGTTCAATACTGAAGAAATTTAAACTTCTTAAAATTATGCAAAATTGCAGAATATTTTTAAGGTTATCTGCTATAAAACGCCAGACCAGGAAAATCTCTTCTGATGAAGTCTCATGTGTATCAGTGCTGATAAATGATCAGAATTATAATATTTCTGACTGTCTGAGGCTAAATTGAATCGAATCAGGACTTTGAGAACCGGAATCGAATGGATTATAGAAATCAGTGATGATACCCAGCCCTAGTGAGCAGCCTAGGCCCCACAGAAGTGGATGTAGCTGTGGGTAATAAGAAAAGATGAAAAGAACTATTGATAACTTTTGTGTTAAGTTAAGGCCTGATCCGTCTGAAATTCATAGCCAGTGCTCTGACACGGTGCCATCAATCTTTGAATGCTGAAAAAAACAGCAGTGTATCCAGAAAACACATTATATGCTGCAATAAATGCACTGCCCAAGTGTCCCCTCTCCCCACTGGCTTTCAGCAGCAGGCAGCAGCAAACAGGTCGTCAGAGGAGCCGAGACGATGATTAAGTTTAACATTTGCTACAATATTGACAAAGCAATTTAAGCACAAGTTTGTTAGTTAATAATTTAGAAATGAATATTGTCTGTATGGACTTCCCCCCCAAAGAAAGTGCACATGTAAAACTGCGGAGTTAAGTGATGCGGTTGAAAAATTTGAGTGCGCCTAACTTTTGTGCCGGTACGCCTAAATTTTTAAAGTTAGGCGTACCGGTGCGCCCATGGCAAAAAGTTAGTCTAGAGCCCTGGTTTAGAGGAATCAGAGTGCTGTGAATCCAGACTCACAGAATCAGACTGAGGAGAAGAAGAGAAACAGCATGCACGCAAACCAGAACGATGAACAGCTCAGAGGGAATTTAGACCTCAGACGTCTCAGGGATGACTTCCATGTACCAACAGGAGAAGCCCCTCCCACTTTGTTTACAACAATCATTCATCACATGTTCTTTACAAAAACATCCGAAGCTTAATAACCACGTTGGGTTTCCCCCCAGCAGGCAGGGCTGATTATGGTGGAGTAACGTCAAACTTCACGGGGAGTTGTTGATGTCAGCTGAGAACGATTATCACAGAAAACATCAAATCGTCTTCAGTCAGAGAAAAATGATGAAAAACAATCCAGCTTCTCTCAGAGCTGATGTCTGTTGGGTCTCCAAAGAGTAGAAAACAACCACAGCTGAAGTCCTTCTGCAGATTTTGGAGGTTTGGAGAGAAGATGACTTCAAAAAGTTCAAATGGTACCTGAGTCAAAAGGACCTGATGGAAGGTTTGAGAGGAATCCTGAGGAGTCGGCTGGAGAAAGCAGACCGGAAGGACACAGTGGATCAGACGGTCCAGCTCTACTGCACCAACACCGCCTACATCACCAGGATGGTGTTGACGAAGATAGAAAGGAATGATCTGCTGGAGAGGCTGAGCAATCTGCCAGAAGTCAGGGGTAAGTGAGGGGAGGGCGAGACACAGATACGTGTGCAATTCAGTCTGTGGAGTCATCATACAGGCAGGAACAGAGGAGGAAATATGACAAAGACCTAATGTTTTATCTTGCAGGTCCAGGAGAGCACAGGGTCCCCGAGAGCACAGGGTCCCCGATGAGCATAGGGTCCCCGCAGACCACAGGGTCCCCGCAGACCACAGTGTCCCCGCAGAGCACAGGATCCCCGCAGAGCACAGGGTCCCCGAAGAGCATAGGATCCCGCAGAGCACAGGGTCCCCGCAGACAACAGTGTCCCCGCAGAGCACAGGGTCCCCGTGTCCCCGCAGAGCACAGGGTCCCCGCAGAGCACAGGGTCCCCGCAGAGCACAGGGTCCCCGCAGAGCATAGGATCCCGCAGAGCACAGGATCCCGCAGAGCACAGTGTCCCCGCAGAGCACAGTGTCCCTGAAGAGCATAGGGTCCCTGCAGAGCATAGGATCCCTCAAAGCACAGGGTCCCCGCAGAGCACAGTGTCCCCGCAGAGCACAGTGTCCCTGCAGAGCATAGGATCCCGCAGAGCATAGGATCCCTCAAAGCACAGGGTCCCTGCAGAGCATAGGGTCCCCGCAGAGCATAGGGTCCCCGCGGAGGAGAGGCTGTTGTCATTTCTTTCCCAGTTTGTTGACAGAGTGTCTGAAGCTGTTCTAAATAAGCTGCTAGATCAGCTCCTGGAGCAGGGTGTTATCATCGATGAGGAGATGGAATCCGTCAGCTCAAAGAGCAGCTAAAGCCCGCGACGTCATTGACGTGGTGTGGTGAAAAGGAAGTGAAGCGAGCTTGGTGCTGATCGCCGCTCTCTGTCAGCAGGATCGGCACCTCGCCACAGTGCTGAACCTGAGCTGAAGCTGTGCATCTCTCTGATATCTGCCTGTTTTACTGTCGTGTCATCAATAAATGAGCTGTTGAAACGTGCACTTTGAGTCTGGTCGTGATTCTCTCACTCTGGATCTGTTTGCTGGAAACGAGCTCTGCTGCGATGGAAGCGTCTGCAGAGATCGAGCGAAACGTGCTGTTAGTGATTTCAGGTGAAAGCTACAAAATCTGAGTGAGAACAACCATCAGAGGTCTTTGAAAGCCAGCAGGGTGCTTGTGTCTGTCGAAGGAGACAGAACATCGGGGACATCTAAGAACAATCACACGTCCATGATTTTCCCAGCAGCCCCTCCGGAACGCTGCAGCCAATCAGACGCTTGATCAGCCTGCAGTTTTCTGAGCACCTGGAAATAGAAAGCAAAGGAAAACATCTGTTTTTAGATAAATATAAAGTCAGGTGTCCTTGGGCTGAGGATGACATCATGCACCCTGAGGTCACCTGAGGTCACCTGAGATCACCTGAGGTCAGCGTTCACACGAGGGTCAGACGTCTGCTTTGACGATACAGCTGAACACTGCCCCAAAACTCTGACTGAAGGTTACAGTTCCCACCCATCAGGTGGAAGCCAAAGAGTGCAGGGTCTGTTTTTATGAATGACAGACGTATGAGCTCATTTTCCGACTCTGGTGCCACCATTGAAGGATTCCCTGTCCTGCCGGAGCGATCCGAGGATCTCCAGCAGTGGGCTGCGGCTCCCCCCACAGTGTGAGCTCACCTTTAACACAGACGGTGTTTGAATTATTAATTATATCAATAACTTAATTGTACAGACTCATTAGAGCGTAGTTCACGATTGGATGCTGTAACTGAGTTTAGAACAGCAGCTGCTGAAGCTCACTGGGATCTGTTTCCTGTCGGGCTCGTGGATGGACAGAGCAGGAAGCTCCAGCTCAGATGTGATGCAGAGGATGAGCTGCAACCAGAGCTCAGAACCAGAAATTTAAACCCATCAAACACTGATTCCTCCTTTGGAGACCAAAGTCCACCCAGCAGGTACAGATGCCACAGGTAAGCAGAGTGTTGCTGACCGTCTGCAGGAAGCTCCTAAATGTACGTGTTGCCATCTTTTCTAGAAACCTATCAGACTGCAGTCACTCATACGTTTGACTTAAGTCCACTGAAATCAACCTCAGGCGAGATCAAAGATACAAAGTCAAAACTCTGGACTCTACATTTGATCTGAGATGATTCCACTTCTCAGGACTGTAAACCTGCACGTTAACCCTTAAATACCCAAACCATCACATACACTGTCAGCTCAGCAGGGTGCTGCTGTTAAAACATAACCAGTGTATTTCTGTCTCAGCTGATTAAACACTGCTGTAATTCCCAGTCTGGCCTGATGGTGGCAGTGTTGTCTCAAAGATACAGCTCTGATGAAGATGAACCTGCAGATGATAATGAGGAGTTAGTCTTGCTCAGTGGATCTTCTGCAGTTTCATCATCCATGAAAACTCTCGTCACCTTCAGTGGGAATCGCCTGGATGCTGCCAGGCTGCCCAGCTCACAGGTGTGACTGCCTCTCTGAGGCCTCTGGTTTCATACAGTGAACTTCAGGTGACACCTCCGCTCCATCTGTGATGAAGTTAGATTACATCTGTGCTCAAAGCTGCACTCTTAGCTAGAGTCAGACCGACAACCATCAGAAGGTGATTTGTGCTGCAGCGCTCTGTGACCAGGACATTATACCAGGACCATAAATGATCACATAGGTTTGCTCCTAAGCAGCTGTCAGAGATGCTGCAGTTGTGAGTGCTTAGGTCAGCTGATCAGCAGCTGTTCCAGAGGTTAGGGCACCTCCTCCTACCGCTCAGGTCATCTGCCTCGCTAACGGCTCTTTCTTAGTTTAGTTTTCATTTGTCAGCTGTGTGATTCTGTCAGCAGGTTGTTTCTCATCATGTCCTGTCTCTACTTTGTACAAACTCATGTGGAAAACATGAGGCTGGGGAACAGGAATGTCATGGTCCGCAGTCCTCGCCGGGTGATCTGCCAGGTCGTGTGTTCTCATGGTCCATATTTCCCCGTTTGTGTGTGTGTGTGTTTTTTGGTGTTCTGGTTTCACTGTGAGTCCGGGCCCGGACAGTGGTGTCCCTGCTGTGGGGATTCGCTTCACCTGAAGCACAATCACACACCTGCAGCTGATCAGCCTCATCTCTGGAGCTTCTGAGCTCCGTCGATGCTGGGTCGTTGTGACAGAATCGTCAGTTTGCTCTGAAAACTAAGTCTTACAAAGTGTTTGTGTGGTTGCTGGTGCGAATCCTAACGACTGCTTCTATGTTTTCCTGCAGGAATTACAGAGACGAGGAAACGGAGTGAGCGCACTGTAGATACTGGGCAAGGGGAGTGAAACATGGACCACCGTCACAACAGGAAGACGCTGCACAGGTGTCAGGGACACACATCCTCACCTGGAGCACGCTCAGAAGACTTTCTGCACTGTAAACAAATACACTGTTTTCATTCTAAGAGTCCTGCGTTTGGATCCTGCATCCGCATATCTGACAGGGAAAGTCCTCCAAAGGTCTTCAGTTCATCAGGAATCAGAGCACCTTCATCTGGAAAACAACTCAAGCTTCGAGCCGGACCACTTCTGTTTTAGTTTGATTCTGAATTCAAAACAATTCAAACAGATTCAACAACATTCACATTTTCAGTGGAACTGAACATCATCGACCACAAAAACATGAATGTCCTCACTTCTCCTGAGAGGCCTCAGCTCCACAGCTCCGACCAAAACGGCCGGAAAATCCCGGATCTGAAGATAGGACTTCCACATCAAAGGAAAACTTTTCTAAAGATAAAAGTTCTGCTCTGTTTTATGAATGACGCTCCTGGAGTGAAACGAGCTGAGGAAACAAAGCCTCCGACAGACAAATCTGAACTCAACTCAGCTTTATTTATACAGCCTCAACACTGTAAGGTTGACGTACAATAATACATACAGAGAAAACCCGACAATCACATGACCCCCTATGAGCAAGCATTTTGGCGACAGTGGGAAGGAAAAACTCCCTTTTAACAGGAAGAAACCTCCAGCAGAACCAAGCTCAGGGAGGGGCGGGGCCATCTGCTGTGATTGGTTGGGGTGAGAGAAGAAGACAGGATAAAGACATGCTGTGGAAGAGAGACAGATTAATAACAGATATGATTCAAGGCAGAGAGGTCTATTAGTGAGTGAAGAAGAAACACCCAGTGCATCATGGGAATCCCCCAGCAGCCTACACCTGTTACAGAGAGGTCTGTTAACACATAGTGCTCAGTTTCTGTTTACTTCATGGTAATAAAAACTCTCAGACTAGATTTAATACAACAATGATTTAATAAAAAGTCTTTTTAAGTAAAACCTTTACTTTGAAAGGCAGAGCAAACAGGAAATGAACATGAGTCTCTGTTTCACACAGTCTGAGGCTCAGCACATCCTTAAAGACGGTTTCAGCATTTCTGCTACATTTAAATCTTTTTACATGGTTCCTTAGTTTCTTCAAAGGTTTTGCTCCTCCTCCTCCTCACCATCATCATCATCATCCTCACTGGTGCTAATGTAAGCACCAAACTGCGTCACAAACCAGAATTCAATAATCAGATATTTCTCAGCTTCATGTACCACATAAACATTTCTTCGATGTTGGTCGAGCTGGATCTCAGTCACCTGATCTGAAGCTACATTATGATCCAATCAGGCGCTGCCGTTGGCTCACAGTCCTGCTGCAGCTTCTTCTGGTGCTATGCAGCTGTTAGTGCATCCTCCTTAAATGCTTTGCTTCATCATTTCAGGCCAGCTGAGTCTGATGCAGGTCCAGGATGTCTTTAGCTCAGATTAACATAAAGGCTGGAAGGAAACTTCCAGGGTAAAAAAGTGAGAGAATGCCTTATTTACAGTCAGCTGGAGGTCGGTCCTCCCTGAAGTCCTATGGCTGAATGTTATTATGACCATGAGAAACTCAAAGTTTAAACAGCCAACAAAGCCTGAAAAGTAACACTCAGAGAATTTTGGTGGTGAAATTTACGTCCCCATAAAAATCCACCCACACAAAGTCAGTGTCCTTCAGAGTCTCAGTGTGGAGCACAGCAGCAGCTGGTGGACACCACAGGAACTGCAGCTCCATGGCTGGACCAGATAACACCTCTCATCAGTTTTGTTTCTGGCTGAATAGAAATCCCAGTATAACCCCAACTGCTCCCAGTACGACCAGTCCTAACACTGTCCTCAGGGACCAGAAGCTGTCTGTGGGTCTGGACTCATACAGCTCCACAAAAGCATCCTGGGAAAAAAGACAAACAGGGAACACTTTATTTCATTTGTCGTATTTGTTCTTTGACAAACTTTAATTCAACTCAGCTTTATTTACACAGCCTCAGTAACACAGACAGAAACCAGCAGCTGATCACTCAGTGACAATCACCCTGCGTTTGATCACGTGATCACTCTGCCATGACTCATGTAGGCAAACTGGACAACACGGAGAGAAGGGAAGAACACGCTCTCCAACATCAGCGTCACATGACTCAGACCTGTGGTCTAGACACACACACACACACGCAAACACACACACACGCAAACACACACACACGCAAACAGACACAAACACACACACAAACACACACACACAAACACACACACGCAAACACACACACAAACACACACACACAAACACACACACGCAAACACACACACACAAACACACACACGCAAACACACACACACACACAAACACACACGCAAACATACACACACAAACACACACACACACACACGCAAACACACACACGCAAACACACACACGCAAACACACACACACGCAAACACACACAAACACACACACACACACACACACAAACACACACACACACACACACACGCAAACATACACACACAAACACACACACACACACACGCAAACACACACACGCAAACACACACATGCAAACACACACACACGCAAACACACACAAACACACACACACACACACACACAAACACACACACACACACACACAAAGCTGGTGCTGCTGCTTCATCTTGTGTGTAAGCAGTCGAGTGTTAACGAGGGAGCGTTGGGTTATTCCCCTGCATGCTGTGAGAGTGTGTGCATGTGTGTGTGTGTGTGTGTGTGTGTGTGTGTGATATGAAGATTAGGGGAGAACCCTCCTGTGAAGCACTTCCTGTAGCTGCACTCGGGCCTCCAGCTGAGCTGCTGACAAACACCAGCGGTCTTCAGCCTGACAGGAAGCTGACCACCGCCTTTAAAGAAGCTTCACACCACAGAAGAAGAGCACACGCACAGGCTGGATGATTGACAGCTCACCTTTACCCTCACGTCCTGTCCAATGGGCTGAAGCAGCCCCAGACTCAGTGGACTCAGTGAGAGTCCAGGTTAAAAGCTTTCCGTGTCAGATGTTTATACTGAAATGTAATTTATAGATTGACTGTAAGAGTACACAGGTGTTTGGAGGCAGCAGAGGAGACCTCAGACGTCTGCCTCCCACCTCCAACTTCCCAAACCAGGTGTGCCCCAGTCCTCCTCCTCACCTCTGGATACCTGAAACACCTGAAAGCGTCCACGAGGTGTCCTGCTCAGGTGCTGGCTTCTTTCTCCTCAGAGTCTGAAGCTCCGCCTTCTTGGTCGCTCTGTTAGTACAGTGACCTCACAGCAGCCATGTTATCGGTCACATGATGTTAAATAAAAATGCTCCAGCAGCACAAACACGGTGCAGAGGTCCAGCTCAGGTGAAGCTAGCAGACAGCTAGCACCGTCCACCTGTCAGTCACAGAGGCCACGCCCTTAATCACACAAAGCCTTAATAGAGTTTAAAGAGGTGACAGTCTGTGTATGAGGCTGTAACCACATTTATTTGAACACGGAGTCTGTGGGACTGACTCACTGCTGCCTCTGCTGGACGTCAGAGGAGTTGCAGGCTTTGCAGCGTTAGCTTGTTTCTTCGGGCCTGCAGGCCGATGAGGACCAACACCAGTCCTCAGCATGGAGTCAGCCGGAGTCCAGCTTCGGCTTTAGTCCCACCCCTCTGGCATTATGAGTCACATGTGGGGGCGGGGTTTACCTGCACAGACACCTGGGAGTTATTTGACCCTGAAGTCTGAGCTCGATAAAGCCGTCAGAGATCAGATGTTAGCGAGACGACTCGACTGCTTCAGTCAGTGCTGTCCTCGTAGCTCACACAGCTGCAGGAAGGCCAGGCGTGATGGGCTGACCCCGTGTTTCACATTCAAGTGCTCTCGGGGCTCGAAACAGCCGCCATCCTCCAGCAAGACAACATCAGAGAGAGAAACCGCCACGCCGCGCTGAGCGCCGCGATGGAAAGTTTGACTGCAGAATTCTGAGAAAGCAGCTCAGCTCACCACTGCCTGTGTTCTTAGAGCTCTCTGCACACACACACACATAGATATATATGTGTGTGTGTGTGTGTGTGTGTGTGTGTGTGTGTGTGTGTGTGCACTCCTTGCTGTGAGCAGGTTCTGAAGAAACGGTGTGTCAGCTGACCTGAAGCCTGAGGCGGAAACTCAACCACACTGATTACCTGGAAAGATATTTCTGGGTAATACCACACACACACACACACACACAGCCTCTCGTGTTATCAGGCAGTAGATATAACTGAAGGAAACCACAGCGACAGGAGAGAATATAATTAGAAAGCGAACTGTTCGGGCCTCTCGCTCTCTAACGCTCTGCACCAGACTCCATTTTATTTTCGAGCGATTTTCAGGAGCTTTATGACCTCACACAGGACGCCACATACTGAAAACCTGCTGCATGGAAACCACACACACCCATGGGACAGGCCTGCTGGTGGTGTGCAGTTTACTGATGAAGGACCACAAAGTGAAGATGATGATGGAGCCTGCACCTCCTCTAAAAGGAGAACCGTCATGTGTTACACACTGAAAAGTGAAGTTTATCAGCACGCTGCACCTGAAAGCACCATGTGAAAGCTCCCAGCAGCCCTTTAGGCTTCCTCCTCAGAGTTCTGGTTCTTCTTCTTCTGTAAACAGGCTGAGAGAGGACACCCTCCACCACCCACTAGTGTTTCATCGGTAAAGTGCAGAGCCATGCAGCCTGGCACACCTGTACAGGCACCGTCACACGCTCAGAGCAGCAGGTTGTTGGCGGGGAGCTAGTGGGCCTTTAGTGGGTCATTAGTGGGATGTTAGCAGGGCGTTAGCAGGGCATTAGCTGGCGTTAGCAAGTAATTAGTAGGGTGTTAGCAGGTTGTTGGTGGATCATTAGCGGGGTGTTAGCAGGGCATTAGTGGGTCATTAGCAGGCATTAGCGAGTAATTAGCGGAGTGTTAGCAGGTTGTTGGTGGATCATTAGCGGAGTGTTAGCAGGGCATTAGTGGGTCATTAGCAGGCATTAGCGAGTAATTAGCGGGGTGTTAGCAGGTTGTTGGTGGATCATTAGCGGGGTGTTAGCAGGGCATTAGTGGGTCATTAGCAGGCATTAGCGAGTAATTAGCAGGGTGTTAGCAGGTTGTTGGTGGATCATTAGAGGGGTGTTAGCAGGGCATTAGTGGGTCATTAGCAGGCGTTAGCGAGTAATTAGCGGGGTGTTAGCAGGGTGTTAGCAGATCATTAGCAGGGCCTTAGCGGATCGTTAGCAGGTCATTAGCAGGGTTAGCGGGCTTCAGATGCTCCGTCACAAAATCACTGCTTGTCTCAAACCTAGGCTGTGCTCACGGCCACTCCCCGTCCTGATGAGGTCACAGGGCCTTTCTCCTTGTACTTATCAGGAGCAGCTCCGGGCCTCCCTCTGCAGCAGTACCACTTCTTGCTCCTCCAGGTTTACAAGGCACTCCCGGCGCGTCCTGGGTCTCCCTGGGGCTTCCTCCTCTCACACCTCACTGAGGAGGCGTGCTGGGCACAGCTGAGAGCACAGCTCCCTCTGCGGGAGGGAGATGCTCGCTGCTCATTTCAACTTTCTCAGGTCACATGAGGATTCTGAATCTGACAGTTATCTCCATGACAACCAAAGCTGAGCCTTCAGTTTGTACAGGCTGAGATACACAATGAATCATGAGCCTGCAGAAACAAGATGTGTGTGTGTGTCTCAGTTTCAGTTTAACGGCTTTATCATCACACACACCCAGTCATGATTTTATATCCTTCTTTGCGGGGACATCTCATTGACATAATGCTTTCCCTAACTGCTTACCCTACCCATGTGAAATGAACTCTAACCCTGAGCCTGAGCCTAACTGTAACTCTGACACTAAAAGCACATTTTGAGTATCAAAAATGTCTTCAAGCTCGTGAGGTTGAGCTGTTGGTCCCCACAGGTATAGTGACATGCCAATTTACTGTCCCCACCAAGATGTCTAAACATATATATACACACACACACACGCACGCACAGAGGCCACAGAGTTTTAGGGATTTTCTACACTTTGCATATAATTTGCAATCAAACCAAAATACACTGTTCTCTGTCTGCAGGGACTCTGTGTGTGTGTGTGTGTGTGTGTGTGTGTGTGTGTGTGTGTGTGCGTCTGTTTGAAGGGTGAGGTCAGGACCAGGTTTCTGATTGATCTCTGATTGACCAGCTGATCGATCAGCTGACACTGCCGGACCTCCTGGTACGTTTGCAGCGACCTCCTCAGCTCTCTGACCCTGCAGGTTCACCTCCTTCAAGGACCCCTCAACCATATCTGCGACTCCCTGAAGCACCAGAGCGTGCTCAGTTGATCCTGAACTCTGTCCTGGACTTCCTTCAGTGATCCTGGAATCTTTTCAAGGACTCCAGGAGCCGTTTAAAAGCTGTGTCAGGATGTCTAAAGACTCCAGGATACCTGAAATCTTGTTAAAAACCAGAGGAACCACCCCGAATACTTCCAGGACCCTTTAACCTCTGTCCAGGACTTCCTTCAAGTACAGCCAGATCGCTGTTAGCTTACCTGAACTTCTTCAAGTACACTTGGAACCTCATTAAAGACCTCTCAAAAACTCTCAAGCACCTTTTCAGAACCCCCGAAAAAGCAGAGGAAGAATCAAAACCACCTCATCAACTGATGAGAAACAAGGAATCCTGGAATTCCAGGAAAATCTAGGAGCTCTCAGCTGGAAGACAAGAGAGGAGGAGACGAAGAAACAGGAATGGAAGGATGCATGAGGAAGGACACAGCCAAGCAGGAAAGACAACCACAAGGAAACAAAGAAAGGTTACAGCAAAGGAGACAAGGAAACATCAGAGGAGATAAGGACTACGAGGGGAATCATGCTCCTACCCATCCTCCGTTGTCATGGATCCATCTTCGGAGCGACGGAGAGTCCAGACTCTCCTCCATCCAGCTGGCGATATCATCCACCTGACCTTCGTCGCCCGACTTGGCGGCTGCGGCACTCAGAGCTCCGCCCAGCTCCATCATGGTGACGATGCGTCCCCAGTTCACGCCGTCCCTGAACAGCTCCTCTCTGATAGCCGTCAGGTGGCGCCGACGTGCAGCACCGCCGCCGTTCCCACGCAGTCGCAGCACTGTCACCTGCGCAGATAGCTCGTTGCCGTGAAGTCGCTCCAACTCATCGCTGGCGCTCCGCAGCACAGCCTGCAGGCGGGGCGGGGCCACGGGGGGGTCTAGGAGGAGACGATGATGCCATTATTCTGCGACATGTTTGAGGACCCGGGTAACTAAGTGGACGTCTCCTCACCTGGGCGCGGCGCTCTCACGTCATTGGCCCGCCGCTGAGGCCAAGCCACGCCCCTGCCGAGCAGCTTGTAGCGCAGGAAGTCCTCCACCAGGTCCCGGCTGTTGTAGGCGGCAGCCATCGCCCCCTGCTGGCTCACCACCAGCACGCCATCCTCCTCAGCCAATGAGAACGCCTGTTACAGGTGACAGTCACGTGCTGCAACTCCTCACACAAGTATCGATCGCTGATCAGCTGTGCTGTGACGTCAGCGCTTCAAACTCCGCCCACAGCGAGGACGGTCCGAGGATCGGGTTCAGACCGGTTCAGGCTCCGCGCGGTGCTCCGTTACCGGCGGGCGGAGGTGCGCGCGCAGTCGCGGGGCGCGCCGCGAGGACGCGCTCCGAACACATCCAGCCTCATGGCGGCGCGACGGCGCGCGCTGCTTCTGATCAATAACCGATAATCGGTCCGCTCCCTTCACGATGCACGTGCTACTAACACTCACGCGCACACAGCGGGCACGCCCCTCCGGGATTCCCCCGCAGCTCCGAGAGGAGGAGGAGCTCGGCTCCGCGAGCGCACTTCCTCATCCTATGTCACTCGCATCTGCAACTCCTCGCGCGTGGGTGCGAGCGTGCACGTGTAAAGATGTTCGATATCGTGTTTTGTATGTGATACGTGACGTAAGAGCAACAAAAGCCGACTTTTCTAACACGTGACGTGTTTGTGACGATGATGAGAAACGTCAGTCTGAGCCAGGAACGTGTTGCGTCATCACGCTGCGCTGCAGGACTGTACAAAAGTCTTGTGCCTGAAGGAAAATCAGAAACAAGATCCTTCAGCTGTGGCTCCATCAGACATCACAGCTCAGCCTGTGTCTTCATGAAGAACGGCTTCCTGATGAGCTGGAGGTCCACGTCGTATCTCAGATCCACATCATGTCTCAGGTCCACATCATGTCTCAGATCCACATCATGTCTCAGGTGCTGCTCACCTGCAGAGGACACTTGTTCTTCTGTCAAGCGTCCTCACATGTTTGAGGACTCACTGCTGAGCTGTGCAGGTTTTGTAACTGTGTTATCTTTGGCAGTTACACAGCTACAGAAATGTGTCTGTGTGCCTGCTGGGAACAAAAAGTCTACAAATAGAACTCACACCTGTGAGCTACGAGGACTGAATGTGATTGTAAAAGCAGCCAGTGTCTAAAGAAGAGCTTCAGAGAGCTGGAGATCTGTTGCTCAAGAGCACTTTAAAAAGTAGGAGGAGGGCTGGCTGCTTAAAGGATGGCTGGCTCAAGACTTTTGCACAGCACTGTGCCCACAGGAAAGCTCAGCCTGACTACAGCAGCAGACTGAACACCTGCAGGTTCTATCTATCTATCTATCTATCTATCTATCTATCTATCTATCTATCTATCTATTGATCTATCTATCTATCGATCGATCTATCTATCTATCTATCTATCTATCTATCTATCTATCTATCTATCTATCTATCTATCTATCTATCTATCTATCTATCTATCTATCTATTGATCTATCTATCTATCGATCGATCTATCTATCGATCGATCGATCGATCGATCGATCGATCTATCTATCTATCTATCTATCTATCTATCTATCTATCTATCTATCTATCTATTGATCTATCTATCTATCGATCGATCTATCTATCTATCTATCTATCTATCTATCTATCTACATGTAGATAGATAGATAGATAGATCGATCGATCGATAGATAAGCTGCAGGTACAGTGTAAGGAGTGTAAGGAGTAGGATCAGTGCAGTATCAGGTGCGATGTGATCGGTAGTATTGCACATTGAGTAAGAGGCTGGTTGTATATTACTGTAATGAATACTGTTTGTAGATAAGTACAGTATAATGTCCATGAGTGTTAGCAGCACAGTTAACCTTCAGTCAGGGTGGAGGTAGGGTGTGTTTGACAGCCTGTGGGTAGAAGCTTCTATTGAGTCTGTTTGTCTTTGACCTGATGGACCTGTAGTGTTTACCAGAGGGGAGGGGGGAAAGTGAGTGTCCAGGTTGTGCCAAATCACAACAACAGTCCTTTCAAGGTGCTTTATATTGTAAGGTAGACCCTACAATAATACATACAGATATAAACCCAACAATCATATGACCCCCTATGAGCAAGCACTTTGGCGACAGTGGAAAGGAAAAACTCCCTTTTAACAGGAAGAAACCAGAACCAGGCTCAGGGAGGGGCGGGGCCATCTGCTAAATGTCTCTGAGGGGGGTTGGTGAGGTGCCAATAGCCGCTCTGCTGCCCTCACCACCCGCTGCAGTTTCCTCTTCTCCTCCACAGTACAGCAGTTGAACCAGAGTAGCAGCAGTAGGTCAGAAGGCTCTCGATGGTGGAGCACTAGAAGTTAATTAGCAGTCTCTGGGAGTAATTGACGCAGCTTCCTGAGGAAGTACATCCTCTCTTATGCTTTTCCTACCTGGTGGGAAATGTTTGTGGATCAGCTAAGGTCGGCTGAGGTGTGGACTCTGAGAAACTTAAAGCTTTCTACCTCCTCTCCATCAATGTACAGGGTGGAGCACTCAGATCGCCTTGTTCCCTGTGGGACACCTACGTTCAGACAGAGGGTGGAGGAGGTGTGCTCTCCCATCCTGACGTTCTGTCTCTTGGGAAGTCCAGTATCCAGGTGCACAGTGAGCTGCTGAGTCCTATACTGCTTAGATCAAGATGGCGCGGCCACGTCCAGACGCCTTCTTGACCGCTCCGCACGGTCACATTTCACTGCGTGTTATACCTGTATAACCATGCACGTGACAAATAAAGAATCTTGAATCTTAGTTTATTAACCAGTGCAGTACCACAGTATCTGTAGTACCACAGTATCTATAGTATACACAGTATATGTTGTATCAGAAGCAAAGTTTGAAGTACTGTTGTAGTCGTACTGCAGTAATGAGAGAAGCTGCTGTGAGTGTTTGCCGCCCCCTGCTGGACGTCCCGCCTCATCACACCGAGCGCGTCATTGTCGTCAATAAACTTTATTTAAAAGTTCAAAGTGCCCATTTATTGACATTTTGGAAGCAGGATGAGCCAATCAGAGCCTCCTCCTCCTCTCTTTCATTCTCTACGCTGTGAACAGCAGCGATCTCATTTACGCACATCACGTGAACGCAGCACAGACTCCGGTTACCGGGGCCGCGTCATCTGTTTCTATTTTCTCCAGCTCTCCCTCCGACCCGGAAGTGCTCGCGCACACACATACGCTCACGCACGCTCACGCACGCAGAGCGGACGCGCTCCTCCCACCATCACACACCGGACTCCGCCTCGACCACCGACACCGACACCGAGCTCTGCGGGCCGGACCGAGCAGGACCGCGCCATGTCCCTGCAGCTGCCCCCGTGCGTGATAGACTGCGGGACCGGGTCAGGACACGCGCACACACACACACGCGCGCAGTGGCAGTACATGTGACGTCATGTGTTTTTGTGAACAGCATCATGTATGTGGAGTGAGGGTGTGTGTGTGTGTGCGTGGGTGCGTGCGTGTGCGTGTGTTTAAAGGGACAGTTCACCAAAATAAAAACTGGCTCGTGGAATTGTCCACCAGCGGCTGGAGGTAAATGCGCTGTGATGATCAGGTGATCGGGGCAGGTGAGGGGCGGTGCTTACACTGAGGTCCTGCTGTTCCACATGTTCATCCAGCTGCTGCTGCTGGAGCTGCTGGTTGGGTGGAGGTTCAGGTGAAGTTGTGGAGCAGTCTGTGTGCAATCTATTCTGGGCTACAGTGTGAATGTGGGACAGCTGCACACTGACCCCCCCCCCCTCCCCCTGTGTGAGCCCGGCTGGCTGTTCAGAATCAGAGATCACGTGATCTCCTTCAGCCTCGACGTCGGTCTGTGCCCCCGAGCCAACGTGACATCGTGGGGTCTTTAGAAATAGCTCACGGCTGCAGGCGTTTAAAGGGTGACACCGAGCTGACTGTCAACCATGAACGCACGCATAACAGCCAAAAACACTCAGAGCAGGTCCCAGATCAGTTTGGCCTGGCTTTGGAAAGGGGTCCCAGGGTCCAGGGTCAGGTATTAGAACTGATCCCAGGGTCCAGGGTCAGGTATTAGATGTCTGGGTCTATCCAGTAATCACAGCCAGCTCAGTTCATTTTTAATCTTTCATGATTTATTTGTCAGAACTCAGTTTAATGGAACATGTGTCATTTTTTTGTTCATGTTTTTTTGATGTAGTGAAAATACTACAGTTACTTTACAGTTACTACAGTTACTGTGGTGAGGTAAAAGTATATCATCCTAAGTGCAGGTCTGCAGTAAAAATGACTCAAACTCTGTGAGTGTCATCAGGCAAACGCTCCTGAAGTCAAACTGCTGAAGTGATTGAAGTGATGTTTCAGTGCTTCAGATCCTGATTATTGTTACTGTTGCTCATCATTTTCTACATGAACTGAATGATTACATAGAGGTCAAAGACAAAGCAGTAATCGGTCACATCTCTGTTTGTTGACTAATTTCCTGACGTTTTATCAATGTTTTATGTGCAAAACTGAATTTATAAATGTCTACTGCGAATCACTCCACTGTTTTCCACAGAGGCCGTATTTGGACCCACAGCCAGATGTTGAGAACCTTTATGTCTAACTGTTGATTCTGTCTGTGTGGCTGCAGATACACAAAGATCGGCTATGCAGGAAACACCGAGCCACAGTTCATCATGCCGTCCTGTAAGCATCTCACAGCAACGACAGACAGACGGACAGATAGTTAAGGTTAAGTTAGTTTCACTTTCTGTTTCTAAAACTGAAAGTGAACCTAACTCTGTGTCTTCATCAGTTCTTCCACATAAGTATAAAAATATAAGTCTTCATCTAACCACACATTAAGGTTCTTACAATATCTAGTTAATGTTCTCAGGATTTAGAGAAGCTTAAATCTAATCACACCTTTGAAATGACCAAACAAACAGTTTTTAGGTTCAGAGCAGCCCTCTGATAGGCTGCAGCTTTCCCCCTGTGATAGCTGGGAAAGGCTCCAGCATCTCTAAACTGGGTAAATGGTTGATAAAAATGGATGAATGGTAGTTCAAGGCTTTGTCAGTAGAAGGTGTGAATGAGTACACCACAGTATCCCCAGCATAGTAATGAATAGAGCTGCTGTTAGTCAGTGATGCCAGGTTATTTATGTACCAAGTGAATAGGTCAGAGCCAAGTACTGACCCCTGTGGAACACCTTTTGTCCCAGTTCTCCCAATAAGATAACTGTGACATCAGTTCCAAGCCAGAACCAACCAGTCTAAAGCTGCACACTCACTGGAAGGTATTCTCAGTAACGAGCGAACCATCTTTGGCCACTTCAAGCGCCTGTGGATGAAGAAAGGGCCAAAGATGTGAAGTGTGCAGATCTGTGATGTTCTCTCCTCAACTTGGAGGCAAGCAACTCAAGGGTCTACCCAATGACAGCGAAGAATACCACTGAGTGACATATGACCTGGTAGTAAATACATTAGAGGGTCACCTAGGCAACCGGAGCCTGGAACGCTTTGAAGTGGTCGGCTACAAAACAATATGTGATGGGCCAACTGGTTCCAGCGTGGATGCAACTTAAATGTGTCAGAGAGAGCTTTATGGTCCAGTGCTGCACACTCCATCACATCATTAACCTCCTGACACGCTGCCATCCGGGCGCTGCATCAAGTCTAAATGCAAACAGGTTCCAGATATCGTGATCACACTAAAACTGGACCAACCGAAAGTTTCGGAGCGCGTGACAGTTTGGATATGAGGTTGTGCTTTCATCACGGCCTCTATCACCTCCTTCATGGAGAGCCGTTACTCAGTTCAGTTTCATGTATACACCAACAGTCAGCTGAAGGCTGTTGGCGAGAGATTCTGAAGTCTGCTTTGATGACTGATTTCCCATCATGCAGCATGTCAGTACTCAGTTACCCACATGTGTAAATGTGCCAACAGGAGGCGAGCCTGGTTATTAACTGCTGCAGAGTTTCACAATTAATAAATGTGTGAGATTACTGTACATTACACACTGATGCACTGCAGGCTCTCCCTGTGAGCGATGCAGACGGTCAGGTCAGGTTAACTTTTCCACGTGTGTTCCTCGCTGTCAGCTGCAGACTAAACAAACCGTGTGTTTAACCCCCCATCCTGGCACTTTGTGCCTTGAGTAGCCATAATAAACTTTTCAGTGGTTTATTCTGGTGTAACCAGTGAAAACCGTGACTCACGTATGTTTATGGTTGTGTTAATGGCATGCACCAGGTATTGCAATCAAAGAGTCGGCGAGCGTGGGAGAGCAGGCCCAGAGGAGGCTTGTACGAGGAGTCGATGACCTGGACTTCTACATCGGCGATGAAGCCGTAGAGAAACCCAACTATGCAACCAAGGTAGGAGAAGGAAAAGAAGCAGGACCTCTGTTTGTGCAACGAGATGTAAATGAAAGCTGACTGGTTTGGTTTGCTGCCGTTCTCCGTCCTGCTGGTTTGCTGTTTAGTGGCCAATCCGACACGGGATGGTGGAGGACTGGGACCTGATGGAGAAGTTTATGGAGCAGGTCATCTTCAAGTACCTGCGAGCTGAACCTGAGGACCACAGCTTCCTCATGGTACACTCTCACAGTGTTTGTGTTGTATTCTGTTTCATTCTTCAGGAAGTTCTTCAGCTCTTTGACTGAAGCTAACACTGATGAGGCCTTAGTGCTGTTGCTACAGTTACCGGCAGTTTAAAACCCACTGTTAAACCGAACCTCGAGCTGAGAGCAGGATCCTGAGCCGTGAAAAAGGCTCTGCTGGAGGTTTCTTCCTTCCCACGGTCACCAAAGCACTCGCTCGTAGGGGTCATGTGATTGTCGAGGTTTTATCTGCATTATTGTAGCGTCTTTACCTCAATTCAATTCAATTCAATTCAATTTTATTTATATAGCGCCAAATCACAACAAAAGTCGCCTCAAGGCGCTTTATATTGTACAGTAGATCGCACAATAACATATACAGAGAAAAACCCAACAATCATATGACCCCCTATGAGCAAGCACTTTGGCGACAGTGGGAAGGAAAACTCCCTTTAACAGGAAGAAACCTCCGCAGAACCAGGCTCAGGGAGGGGCGGGGCCATCTGCTGCGACCGGTTGGGGTGAGAGAAGGAAAACAGGATAAAGACATGCTGTGGAAGAGAGACAGAGATTAATAACAGATATGATTCGATGCAGAGAGGTCTGTTAACACATAGTGAGTGAGAAAGGTGACTGGAAAGGAAAAACTCAATGCATCATGGGAATCCCCGGCAGCCTACGTCTATTGCAGCATAACTAAGGGAGGATTCAGGGTCACCTGGTCCAGCCCTAACTATATGCTTTAGCAAAAAGGAAAGTTTGAAGCCTAATCTTGAAAGTAGAGATAGTGTCTGTCTCCTGAATCCAAACTGGAAGCTGGTTCCACAGAAGAGGGGCCTGAAAACTGAAGGCTCTGCCTCCCATTCTACTTTTAAATACTCTAGGAACAACAAGTAGGCCTGCAGTCCTACAAATTGGAGTCTATTAGATAGATATGATACAAACCACTGCAGTGCAGTACCTGTAATACCTACAGCATGTTCTAATCACTCTAATAGGATATTATGGTCAACAGTATCGAACGCTGCACTGAGGTCTAGCAGGACAAGCACAGAGATGAGTCCACTGTCAGAGGCCATAAGAAGATCATTTGTAACCTTCACTAAAGCTGTTTCTGTGCTGTGATGAGCTCTGAAACCTGACTGAAACTCTTCAAATAAGCCATTCCTCTGCAGATGATCTGTTAGCTGTTTGACAACTACTCTTTCAAGGATGTTTGATATGAAAGGAAGGTTGGAGATTGGCCTATAATTAGCTAAGACTGCTGGGTCTAGAGATGCTTTTTAAGTAAAGGTTTAACTACAGCCAGCTTGAAGGCCTGTGGTACATAGCCGATTATTAGAGATAGGTTGATCATATTTAAGATTGAAGCATTAATTAATGGCAGGACTTCTTTGAGCAGTTTTGTAGGAATGGGGTCTAAAAGACACGTTGATGGTTTGGAGGAAGTAATTATTGAAGTTAACTCAGAAAGATCAATTGGAGAAAAAGAGTCTAACTTAACATCGATGGTACTAAAAGTAGCTGTAGATAATATTACATTTGTGGGATGATTATTGGTAATTTTTCTCTAATGATAAAAATTTTATTTGTGAAGAAGTTCATGAAGTCATTACTAGTTAACGTTAAAGGGATGGTTGGCTCAGTAGAGCTCTGACTGTTTGTCAGCCTGGCTACAGTGCTGAAGAGAAACCTGGGGTTGTTCTTATTTTCTTCAATCAGTGACGAATAGTAAGATGTTCTGGCTTTATGGAGGGCTTTCTTATAAAGCAGCAAACTATTTCTCCAGGCTAAATGATGATCCTCTAAATTTGTGAAACGCCATTTCCTCTCCAGCTTACGAGTTATCTGCTTTAGGCTACGTGTTTGAGAATTATACCACAGAGTCAGGTACTTGGATTTGAGACCTTAGTTTTCACAGGAGCTACAGTATCCAGAGTCGCATGCGTAGTGAGGAGGTAAAATTATTAACAAGATAATCGACCTCTGTTGGAGTAGCGTTCAGATAGCTGCTCTGCTCTGTGTTGGTACAGGGCATTGAAGATGATAACAGTGGGTGGATTATATTCTTAAACTTAGTTACAGCACTTTCAGAAAGACATCTACTGTGATAAAGTCTACTCTCCACTGCTGTGTAATCAATTATTGTAAATGTAAATGTTATCAGGAAATGATCAGACAGCAGAGGGTTTTCAGGAAACACTGTTAAATGTCCAGTTTCTATGCCATATGTTAAAACAAGATCTAGAGTGTGATTAAAGTGGTGGGTTCTTTTGGGATAGTTTTTGGGTAGTTTGAATGTCTCGGTGGTGTTGATTCATTTAAACTAACATACTCATCCTGCTGCAACCAGGTTTCTGTAAGGCAGAGTAAATCGATTTGTTGATCAATTATTAAGTCATGTACTAACAGAGACTTGGAGGAGAGAGACCTAATATTTAATAATCCACATTTCACTGTTTTACTCTTTGGTTCAGATGTGGATACTGTATTGTTCTTTCTTTTTGATTTTTTATGTTTAAGTTGTTTATTGCTGGTTTTTAGTTTGTCTTTTGTCTGTTTGGGAGCTGACACAGTCTCAATGGAGATGGGTTTTGGGGGGTAGCAGGAGGAGAAAGCTGCAGAGAGGCGTGTAAGACTGCAGCTCTGCTTCCTGGTCCCAACTCTGGATAGTCATATTTTGGGGGTTTAATAAATTGGTCCATATTTCTAGAAATGAGAGCTGCTCCATCCAAAGTGGGATGGATGCCGTCTCTCCTAACAAGACCAGGTTTCCTCCAGAAGGTTTGCCAATTATCTATGAAGCCCACATCGTTTCTGGGACACCACTCAGACAGCCAGCAATTTAAGGAGAACATGCGGCTAAACATGTCACTCCTGGTCTGATTGGGGAGGGGACCAGAGAAAACTACAGAGTCCAACATTGTTTTGGCAAAGTTACACACCGATTCAATATTGATTTTAGTGACCTCCGATTGACGTAACCGGGTGTCATTACTGCCGACATGAATTATGATCTTACTGTATTTACGTTTACCCTTAGCCAGCAGTTTTAAATTTCCTTCAATGTCGCCTGCTCTGGCCCCTGGAAGACAATTGACTATGGTTGCCGGTGTCTCTAGCCTCACATGTCTGTGAACGGAATCACCAATTACCAGAGTTTGACCCCGCGGTGTGTCGCCGAGTGGGGAAAAACGCAGTTGAACACATGAACAGGTTGGTGGTGTACCTGGGGCTTCAGTTTAAGACTATGCTTCCTCCTCACCGTCACCCAGCCGCCCTCTTTCCCCAGCTGCTTGGGGTCTGCCGGGGGACAGCTAGCGGGGCCTACGCTATCTTCGGCTGCACCAGCTACAGGGGCCTGGCTAGCTACGGGTGAATGAAGGGTGCGAAGCCGAGTCTCCAATTCAGTAATCCTGGCCTCCAGAGCTGCAAATATGCTACATTTGTTACAGGTATCATTACTGCTAAAGGAGGCCGAGGAGTAACTAAACATCTGACACAATGAGCAGGAAAGTGCAGGAGGGACAGGTGAAGTAGCCATGGTGCTAACGAGTCGGCTACGAGCTAAGCTAAGCTAGCGAAACAGTACAGAGACAGTGAGTGAATACTTTGGCTATAAATTAGGTAGTGAGTCCACAGAAAGGGTGATTCAGATGAAGCATGTGAAGATTATACTATGAAAAAAGAATGTATTTAAAAGTTTTTAATTAAATTGCTAAGCAGATAAGCTACTCAGAAACACCACTGTGTTTGAGCAGGAACAGGAAGTGATACTCTACCACAGAGCAGTGTCACGGATATGGTGCTCTGTAAATACAATGTGTGTGTGTGTGTGTGTGTCTCTGTGTGTGTTTGTGTTTTTGTGTCTATGTGTGTGTCTGTGTGTGTGTTTGTGTGTGTGTTTGTGTTTTTGTGTCTATGTGTGTGTCTGTGTGTGTATGTGTGTGTGTGTGTGTGTGTGTGTCTCTGTGTGTGTGTGTGTCTGTGTGTGTGTCTGTGTGTGTGTTTGTGTTTTTGTGTCTATGTGTGTGTCTGTGTGTGTATGTGTGTGTGTGTGTGTGTGTGTGTGTGTGTGTGTGTGCAGACAGAGCCTCCTCTCAACACTCCAGAGAACAGGGAGTATTTGGCTGAGATCATGTTTGAGACTTTCAACATACCTGGACTCTACATCGCAGTACAGGTGAGACACGCTGATATCCTTAAACAACTTCCAGCACATTCCAGAATCCTGGAGAAGGTTCCAGGACCCTGTGGCGTAAAGTGCGTCTCTCCATCAGGCGGTGCTGGCGTTGGCGGCGTCCTGGACATCCCGGCAGGTTGGACAGAGGACTCTGACCGGCGTTGTGATCGACAGCGGAGACGGCGTCACACACGCCATCCCCGTGGTGAGAAACACACCCACCTGAAACAGAAGGGGCGGGGTTTGAGCCGCTCTACTGACTGACCGGTCGGCTCATGTGTCACAGGCTGAGGGCTACGTGATTGGCAGCTGTATAAAACACATCCCCATAGCAGGGCGGGACATCACTTTCTTCATCCAACAGCTGCTTAGAGACCGAGAAGTGGGGATCCCACCGGAGCAGTCTCTGGAGACCGCCAAGGCCGTGAAGGTACCAGAGTGCTCCTCCTCTTCTGTCTTCCTGTCTGTACTCCTGTGTACTTTAGTGTGTATTTGTGTGTACTTATGAGTGTAGGAGCGATACTGTTACATCTGTCCGGACATCGTAAAGGAGTTCACAAAGTATGACTCTGACCCAGGAAAGTGGATCAAACAGTACAGAGGAGTCAACGCCATCAGTAAGACCGCCTTCCATATTGACGTGGGCTACGAACGCTTCCTGGGCCCTGAGATCTTCTTCCACCCCGAGGTTACAACACAGTCTTTTTGTATTTACATTTTGCTCCAATCTATTTTCATTCAGTACACAAAAATGAATAAAAGTAACAAATTAACTGAGCTTCATATAGTTTGAAAATGTAAAGGCTCAAGAACAGAACCCTGAGGAACCCCACAGCTGCTCTGTTCTAATGCCAGTTCATGCTGATAAAATCAAAATAACATAAATAATAATACATGACATGTGAATATGTGTTCTCCAGTTTGCTAATCCAGACTTCATGCAGCCTATCTCTGATGTCGTTGATGAGGTCATCCAGAGCTGTCCAATTGATGTGCGCAGACCGCTCTACAAGGTAATTCACGAGTGTGTAATCATTACAAATGCACACACATGGTTGTTATATCTCTTGGTGTATTTGTGCAAAAACCACTGTGGGTTTTGGATGAGTTCTGATAAGTTACATCCATTTTCTTGACAACTTATCCAGTTCAGGGTCATTGGTGGGTCGGGGCGTGTAGATTTGTTGTGAATGACTGAGGCTGAGGATTTGCTGAAGCTGTGCGAGTCTTCTGTGTCCATCAGAACATCGTGCTCTCTGGAGGTTCCACCATGTTCAGAGACTTTGGCCGACGGCTGCAGAGGGACCTGAAGAGGGTGGTGGATGCTCGGCTGAAGCTGAGCGAAGAGCTAAGCGGAGGACGGATAAAGGTGAGCCTGACCAGCATGTGCAGGCCAATCCAGACTTCTATGACCCAAACACATCTGGAAGCAGAGGTTTTTAACATTGGTCAGCTTCAGGTAAAGCTCGTCTTTGTGTGGAACTGTTTCAGTCAAAAGGCTGAAACTGGTCCCCACTGAGCTCCTCCACAGTCCAGATCAGTGCTGGTCCCATGCTGGTCCCAGCTGGAATCACCTTCCTATTAATAGCAGAGGTGGGAAATAAAATTCTACTTAAGTACAAATACTTTGTACTTAAGTAGAATTTTCAGCTATCTGTACTTGAGTACTTTCTACTCCTTACATTTTCAAACAGGATCATGACTTTAGGTTTATCTGTAGTTTATACTCTGGGTTTAAAGTGGAGTGCAGGTGTCCGTATGTTTAGCATTTAGCTATCCCTACTGAAGAGAAGCGAGCAAAACTTTCTTACTGTATGTAGGGCTGCTCGATTATGGCAAAAATGATAATCACGATTATTTTCACTGAAATTGAGATCTCGATTATTTGACGATATTTATTTAACAATAACAATATATTGAATAATGGCTTTAAAGATTGTCAAAAAATAATATAAAATAGTGTGCAAATACTGATTACAGTGCAAATGTTTGCAATATAAAAATAAATGAAAATGTAAACATCTATGTTTAGTGAACTTCAAAATACTGCACAATATTTGATCCACGCCTGACTCCATGAACCCATAATGTTTCCACCAATGTTCCTCTAATATTTCATGTGTCTGAGCGAACACACAAACTCCCTGAGCGTCCCTTGGACCACTGTGAGCGACATCAGACGTGTGCACTGTGGTCACGCCAGCATCTAATCCATCCAAGTTACGGTTTATTAAAATAATCAAATTACAGCATTTACATTTATGTTAGACGACTTTTAATTAACTGCTTTAGCCCACTTACAATGAAAATTTAAAAAATCCTGTTCATGACCTGTGTAGGATGTTAACACTATTGGAAGTAAAAATAACTTGAACTCCAATTTTGAAAACACAACTTTCTTTCTTTCTTTTTTTTTTCATAAAGCTCTGACTTGTATTATGAGTCTGTGGTCTGGGAGAGAGTCTGTAACTCTGTCTGCAAAATACAGCATATAATGACCAATGTTGGCCAATTACTTATATAGTTACTTCTTCAAAAAAGTAACTCAGTTTGGCAAACAACAAAGTTTTTTGCAGCTATTTATTTTTTTTAATGCAGCCAAGGTGTTTTTAAATAAACATTTCAAACTATTTACAGAACAATCAGCTGTTCTGCATCAAATCTGATGCCACACAAATTATTTGTGCTGCTCCAAAAACTACACAAGATTTGCGCTAAACGTCTCAAATCTCTCACATCTCAGAACACCGCCGTCACTCCTAAAACTTCCCCCCGTTTCTTAACAACTAGATGCCACGTTGCCATATCATTTTTTGATTGGTCGACACGGTACTTTTTTCGACCAATAGGAAAGGGTGGGGGTTTTTTGGTGTTGTTTTTGCTCACAGGCTTTCGAAATGTTTTCCTTATAAAACGCCGCTTTTACCGCTTCTTCCCGCAGTAAATATAAACAACGACAGTATTCAGGAAGAAAACCAAACATTGCAGATATTTTTATCATAACTCTGGTTTTACGTGGCCGATCAACACAATTTAAAAACTGGTATAAAGTCCACACTTTTTCCGTCAATTGTTCCGTCTGTCCTGCTCACATCTCCAATGGTTGGACACGTTGTCATTAACGTGGCTTCACTCCACATCAGCCACACCGCTTTGCTAGCTAAAACACCGGTGTCGGCACATAAGGACGCTGTCATAGCCTGTCAGCGATGTTGATTGGCTGCGTATATACGAATGTGAATCGCATTATTGGCTGGACTACAGGATAAGGTGGCATCGTTCTAATCCCATACAGGAGCAGCCAGTCACTCACTGACTAACACTGCAAAACAGAATTGTTAAAGTATTTATTTTAATTTCAATTCAGGTTAGATTTTTTTTGTGCGCAACGCAGATTTTCTGTGCGCAGAGACCGTGCCAGCAGTGCGCAATTGCGCACGTGCGCAGCTTAGAGGGAACATTGGTTTCCTACCACTGAAGTCGTTTTACCCGCTTCCCTCAGGTCCTCTTGTGACGCGTGTTCGAAACACAGAGAGGTGTGCTCGATTTGCCACACGGAGCAGCGCGAGAGTAAAGCACGAGGGAGGTGCTAATAATCGGCTCAGTCATTTTTAATGATCGTTGAAAACCCAGATCGTAATCGAGATTAAAATTCGATTAATTGAGCAGCCCTACTGTCAGGTAATTTGAAATGAAGCTTAACAAACATCAGCAAACACACAAACTGTCTGTGTGCAGTTTGTCTCACAGTGTGCTAAAGGTGCAGCTGCTTTTTCACAGGGAGAGAAAAGACCGAGAGCTAAGTTCACTCAGAGATGGAGAAAGATAAGAAAGAAGGAAAGGAGAGGAAGAAGAGAGCTTAGAGTTTAAGGGAAGGATGCTCATTTAAAGCTCACATGGAAGTTCTCATGATGTTAAACCTGCTACTAATCAAACTGAAGCAGACTAACTGTGTTATTTAAAGGCTGCAGGTTAGTGCAGGATAAACAGGTGAGTTTGTACTGTGATGGCTTTAAAGTAAAGACCAGTGTGTGACTGCTGCACAGTGACTGTCTAATAAAGATAGCATAAACTGTGTATTGTCAGTGTAGAGGATGAAATCAGCCAGGACAGCTCAGGAAACATCTGCTCACATCTGGTTGAATCCAGGTGTGTACATCCACAGAGAGCAGCAGGTCAGCTGATCACAACCTGCACACTAAGAACATCTACTGGAGCTCTCAGTGGAAATGATTGTGAGTTTGGTTCTTTTCCCCACACTGAGCCATTACAGCTGACTTTAGGTTCCCCACCTGCTGAATCCACTTCACCCTCTGACTGTGCACATGTTCCTGTTTAAAATTCAATTCAATTTTATTTACTCAGCGCCAAATCACAACAGCAGTCACCTCAAGGTGCTTTATACTGTAAGGTAGATCCTACAATAATAAATACAGAGAAAAACCCAACAATCATATGACCCCCTATGAGCAAGCACTTTGGCGACAGTAGGAAGGAAAAACTCCCTTTTAACAGGAAGAAACCTCAGGCAGAAGCAGGCTCAGGGAGGGGCGGGGCCATCTGCTGTGATTGGTTGGGGTGAGAGAAGGAAAACAGGATAAAGACATGCTGTGGAAGAGAGACAGAGATTAATAACAGATATGATTCGATGCAGAGAGGTCTATTAACACATAGTGAGTGAGAAAGGTGACTGGAAAGGAAAAACTCAATGCATCATGGGAATCCCCGGCAGCCTACGTCTATTGCAGCATAACTAAGGGAGGATTCAGAGTCACGTGGTCCAGCCCTAACTATATGCTTTAGCAAAAAGGAAAGTTTGAAGCCTAATCTTGAAAGTAGAGATAGTGTCTGTCTCCTGAATCCAAACTGGAAGCTGGTTCCACAGAAGAGGGGCCTGAAAACTGAAGGCTCTGCCTCCCATTCTACTTTTAAATACTCTAGGAACAACAAGTAGGCCTGCAGTGTGAGAGCCGGGGTGCTCTAATAGGGTGATATGGTACTACAAGGTCATTAAGATAAGATGGGGCCTGATTATTTAAGACCTTGTATGTGAGGAGCAGGATTTTGAATTCAATTCTGGATTTAACAGGAAACCAATGAAGGGAAGTCAAAACAGGAGAAATCTGCTCTCTCTTTCTAGTCCCTGTCAGGACTCTTGCTGCAGCATTTTGGATTAACTCAAGACTTTTCAGGGAGTTTTTAGGACATCCTGATAATAAAGAATTACAGTAGTCCAGCCTGGAAGTAATGAATGCATGAACTAGTTTTTTAGCATCACTCTGAGACAGGATATTTCTAATTTTAGAGATGTTGCACAAATGGAAGAAAGCAGTCTTACATATTTGTTTAATATGTGTGTTGAAGGACATGTCCTGGTCAAAAATGACTCCAAGGTTCCTCACAGTGTTACTGGAGGCCAAGGTAATGCCATCCAGAGTAAGAATCTGCTTAGATACCATATTTCTAAGATTTTCAGGGCCGAGTACAATAACCTCAGTTTGATCTGAATTAAGAAGCAGAAAGTTAGCGGCCATCCAGGTCTTTATGTCTTTAAGACATTCCTGCAGTTTAACTAATTGGTCTGTGTTACCTGGCTTCATGGATAGATAGAGCTGCGTGTCATCTGCATAGCAGTGAAAATTTATGTTATGTCTTCTAATGATGCTGCCTAAGGGAAGCATGTATAATGTAAATAGAATTGGTCCTAGCACTGAACCCTGTGGAACACCATAATTGACCTTAGTGTGTGAAGAGGACTCTCCATTTACATGTACAAATTGGAGTCTGTTAGAAACCTGGGGTTGTTCTTATTTTCTTCAATCAGTGATGAATAGTAAGATGTTCTGGCTTTGCGGAGGGCTTTCTTATAAAGCAGCAAACTATTTCTCCAGGCTAAATGATGATCCTCTAAATTTGTGACACGCCATTTCCTCTCCAGCTTACGAGTTATCTGCTTTAGGCTACGTGTTTGAGAATTATACCACGGAGTCAGGTACTTCGGATTTGAGACCTTAGTTTTCACAGGAGCTACAGTATCCAGAGTCGTATGTAGTGAGGAGGTAAAATTATTAACAAGATAATCGACCTCTGTTGGAGTAGCGTTCAGATAGCTGCTCTGCTCTGTGTTGGTACAGGGCATTGAAGATGATAACAGTGGGTGGATTATATTCTTAAACTTAGTTACAGCACTTTCAGAAAGACATCTACTGTGATAAAGTCTACTCTCCACTGCTGTGTAATCAATTATTGTAAATGTAAATGTTATCAGGAAATGATCAGACAGCAGAGGGTTTTCAGGAAACACTGTTAAATGTCCAGTTTCTATGCCATATGTTAAAACAAGATCTAGAGTGTGATTAAAGTGGTGGGTGGGTTCTTTTTACATTTTGAGAGAAGCCAATTGAGTCTAATAACAGATTAAATGCCATGTTGAGGCTGTCATTTTAGCATCTACATGGATGTTAAAATCACCCACAATAATTATTTTATCTGAGCTGAGCACTAAATCAGATAAAAGTCTGAGAAATCAGAGAGAAACTCTGTGTAAGGCCCAGGTGGATGATAGATGATAAGAAGTAAGTCTGGTTTCTGAGTTTTACAGCTGGGGTGGACGAGGCTAAGCATCAGGCTTTCAAATGAATTAAAAGTCTGTCTGGGTCTTTGGTTGATTAATAGACTGGTGTGAAAAATTGCTGCCACACCGCCCCTCGGCCTGTGCTTCGAGGTTTCTGGTAGTTAGAATGACTCGGGGTGTTGATTCATTTAAACTAACATAATCATCCTGCTGCAACCAGGTTTCTGTAAGGCAGAGTAAATCGATTTGTTGATCAATTATTAAGTCATGTACTAACAGAGACTTGGAGGAGAGAGACCTAATATTTAATAATCCACATTTCACTGTTTTACTCTTTGGTTCAGATGTGGATACTGTATTGTTCTTTCTTTTTGATTTTTATGTTTAAGTTGTTTATTGCTGGTTTTAGTTTGTCTTTTGTCTGTTTGGGAGCTGACACAGTCTCAATGGAGATGGGTTTTGGGGGGTAGCAGGAGGAGAGAAGCTGCAGAGAGGCGTGTAAGACTGCAGCTCTGCTTCCTGGTCCCAACTCTGGATAGTCATATTTTGGGGGTTTAATAAATTGGTCCATATTTCTAGAAATGAGAGCTGCTCCATCCAAAGTGGGATGGATGCCGTCCTCCTAACAAGACCAGGTTTCCTCCAGAAGGTTTGCCAATTATCTATGAAGCCCACATCGTTTCTGGGACACCACTCAGACAGCCAGCAATTTAAGGAGAACATGCGGCTAAACATGTCACTCCTGGTCTGATTGGGGAGGGACCAGAGAAAACTACAGAGTCCCACATTGTTTTGGCAAAGTTACACACCGATTCAATATTGATTTTAGTGACCTCCGATTACGCGTAACCGGGTGTCATTACTGCCGACGTGAATTATGATCTTACTGTATTTACGTTTACCCTTAGCCAGCAGTTTTAAATTTCCTTCAATGTCGCCTGCTCTGGCCCCTGGAAGACAATTGACTATGGTTGCCGGTGCCTCTGTCTCAGAACAGAATCACCAATTACCAGAGTTTGACCCCCCGGCGGGTGTGTCGGGTGTGTCGCCGAGTGGGGAAAAACGGTTAGACACATGAACAGGTTGGTGGTGTACCTGGGGCTTCTGTTTAGGACTATGCTTCCTCCTCACCGTCACCCAGCCGCCCTCTTTCCCCAGCTGCTTGGGGTCTGCTGGGGAACAGCTAGCGGGGCCTACGCTATCTTCGGCTGCACCAGCTACAGGGGCCTGGCTAGCTACAGGTGAATGAAGGGTGCGAAGCTGAGTCTCCAATTCAGTAATCCTGGCCTCCAGAGCTGCAAATATGCTACATTTGTTACAGGTATCATTACTGCTAAAGGAGGCCGAGGAGTAACTAAACATCTGACACAATGAGCAGGAAAGTGCAGGAGGGACAGGTGAAGTAGCCATGGGGCTAACGAGTCGGCTACAAGCTAAGCTAAGCTAGCGAAACAGTACAGAGACAGTAAGTGAATACTTTGGCTATAAATTAGGTAGTGAGTACACAGAGAGTGTGCTTCGGATGAAACACGTGAAGATTATACTATAAAAAAAAATGTATTTAAAAGTTTTTAATTAAATTGCTAAGCAGATAAGTACATTTCAGAGCCGGTACTTTTTCACTTTTACTTGAGTAAAGAATTACAATCAGTACTTGAAATTAATGGAGTATTTTTTAACAGTAGTATCTGTACTTGTCTGTAGTTTTGCCACCTGTGATTAATAGTCACCAGATCCTGGTGCAGCAGATAACAGCACAGAGCAGAGTTAGGCTTTAATGTTACAGCCTTTACCTGGACAGCATTTAACTGGATTACTGGTTTGTTCCCAGTTTGTTTGTGATGTTAATCGTTTATATGCAGATGATGTGTTTTTGTGTGTTGGCAGCCGAAGCCGATGGAGGTTCAGGTCGTCTCACATCACATGCAGCGTTATGCCGTCTGGTTTGGAGGCTCCATGTTGGCGTCCACGGTAACCAAAACTTTTGTGTGCTTCTACTTTCACACAAAGCATTTTCTTAAACAATATGTGGCTGGAGGAAATGAGCCTGCTCAGTAAACTCTTTCCTGACGAGTTTATGGTATCAGGTCTTAGTGAATAAAATATGCATTCAGTTTATAACTGATGGCCCCTCTGGAGAGACCAGGAACCAGAGGAGTGGCTGATGATGTCAGAACATTCAGACTGTGACAGCTCAAACACAGTTTGAAAACCAAAAACATGATTTTGTGAAAGAACATCAGATAAAATGTCCTCGCTTTTTAAAACCGTTCCATAAAGTTTTTGCACTTCCAAACCTCTAACCTTTTTTTACACTGTATGTTGTTGTGTTTGCAGCCAGAGTTTTTCCAGGTGTGTCACTCGAAGAAGGACTACGACGAGATCGGGCCGAGCATCTGTCGACACAACCCCGTGTTCGGCATCATGTCCTGATGGCAGCGCCGAGCCCATCGGCCCGCTAACCGGTTAGCCCGCTAGCAACCAGCCACTCAGCCATTAACCTGATAGTTTTTTGCCCTTCTCAGTTTTCACCTATGAGGCTGCTAACCTGTTAGCGGGCTAGCTCAGCATCATCAAGCACATGGAGAGCGTGAAGCACAAAGGCAGTTAGAGAGCACGACAAAGTTTGCAGTGGTTTTGTTTTGATAAATTTACTCCACAGAGAAGAATTTTACCGAGAACAAGAGGAGCTGCAGGAGACGTGGTGTAGTTAGCCAACCTTCTTCCAACACGTAGCAGTGAGATCCTCTGAAGCTGAGGCTGTTGTCCCGACAGCAGATAATGATAAAGATGGCGTCTGCTCGCCTCTCATCCTCATTTCGGCCTTTTATCAAACACAAGCAGCCAATCTGTTCTGAAGCTGGCGACGGTGAATTTAACAGGACGAGCCTCTGGATGTTTTCTGTCACTCTGCATGTGTGTCAGCATGTTTGTGGCCCTGCTATAACGATCAGACTCACACTGAATCTCACTGACTTGTTGTCTCTAAACTAGAAAAAGCTCTAAAATCCGTCTTTTCGTCTTTGGGACAGCGTCGTAGACGTCCAGATCAACAGACAGAAAATGATTTTCTTTGGTGGTGATGGTCTCATTTTCTCTCTGGCAGCACAATCAGGTGTATTTTTGAGTGCTGCAGCCTGCAGAGGGTGCCGACGGTCTCAGAACAGCGACGCAGTGTGACGTCACAATCAAGGGGACCTGTTCTGCTTTTTTTCGTTTTCTGGTACAATAGTAAAGTCATAGTCTCTGATGTTGAGATGAAACACCACCCATGTGTCAGATAACGAGCTCATCACCACACTGGCTTCCTGAAATGGCCCAATCAGAAGAAGCTGGGATTTTAGGGGTTGTTTTAGACGGAGCATAACAAGGCTTTAGACAAGGCTCATTTTGATCTCTGAATCATGCAAAGCTACTCTAGAAGAATCAAAGAAGAAAGATACAGACCTGAGAGCAGTCTTTAGAATCTGAATTCACAGGTTTACAGAGCGTGACGTCTTCCTCCTCAGGACGTCGTGATGTTCGTCAGAATAAACCTCCATCATTTCAATCAGGATCAGAGAGAAGCCCAGCTCTGATTCTGTGTTTGCTCCAGTCTCACTGTGATGGAGCGATGTTGGTCTGAACATCACTCTCTGGGTCTACGGCCCCAAGATCCCCCAAAAAACCACCAGACAGAATAAAAAGGGAGAGTAAATCTATTCATGTTAACATATAAAGTGTATTTTGTGACTTTAGATATAAGAGACGACTGACTGTGGCTCAGCATGAGCATTTATTTTTGATGAAATTGGATTAGCGTGAGCCGGGAAGAGGCTCCAAATGATTCTGGGTCATGGATTTAGTTTTTAATGTGTTCAGGCTCTATATTTGTTTAAAAAAAAATAACAATAATAATAATAATAATAATAAATGGTAAATGGCCTGTATTTGTATAGCGCTTTACTTGGTCCCTACGGACCCCAAAGTGCTTTACACTACATTCAGTCATCCACCCATTCACACACACATTCACACATACAAATATAAACTTGTATGAAGACACACACGCACATCAATATATATTTATATTGACAGAGAGAGCAAGAATCAGACTGAGCCAAGATCAGGTCCAAACAACCTGCAGCATGTGTTCAGGTGCAGTCATGTGATGGGCATGTCTTCCAGAAGTCATTGTAAGGTGAGATGCTCAGTTTGAAGATTTGCTTCCACAACACGTTTTCTCTTACAGCGCAGGGATGAAAGCAGATAATATCCACGTTATGCAAATCAGTGTTTCTTAAACGAGATGAAGCCTCATTTGCATATTTAAAAATCAACCTTCAAACAGTTCATGTCTGTAATTAGTCAGTTTCACAATATTATCTGTACGTACTGGTTTCCAATAAACATGTATGAAGTTCTGCAGATCATGTCTTTGCTTTCTCCAAGTCAGTTCTTTTCTTGCACCATAAATCTTCTCCTTAACTCCAGCACAACCGTCTGTCAGTGACCCTCCGACCTCTGGCTGTGAGGATCTGCCATAGTCCTCAGATGGACCTGTGCCTGCTCATTTAAGCCACACCCACTTCCATCAGTGTTTTCTCTTTTTTATCACAAGGTTGGCTGACTGCTTCACCATGCATGCCGATAGTGAACCTTACGTTGCTGCTTTCACTTTAGCTGCTTTCATTTTACTTGAATGTTCAAACTTTTGCATTTGATCCAGTGACTTGGATCTGTTACCATTACAGGGCTTGAGTAACCTGTGAGAGCTAATGATACTGTTCTACTGTAGATGAATCACCTGAATGAGGAGGTGCACTCCTCTGTATTTCATGCTCAGTTACTCTGACTAAATCTCCTTTTCACCTCACTCTTATACCTGTTCACCCTTTGTCCCTCCTCTCTAACTCCACCCACTGTGACATCACCAGCCACCCTTATCATCCCCTCTCTGTCTATCACAGTCATTACATTTTCTTCTCTTCTGTATATGTAACATAGAAGAGTCCATTACATGTGAATATTCTCCAGTGTATACTGTCACTCTACAGTCCCCATCAGCCCACGCTGACACCAACAAGCAGAATCCTCGTTTAACTAAAGTAGATGTGAAAACAATTACACAAAACGACCGCCTCCTGTTATTAAATCAAATATTTTAAAGTCCTTGTTTTTGCGCGCGCGCACACACACACACACACACACACACACACACACACTTAGCTCAGACTCAGTGTGAGGACTGTCTTTAGAATAATTATTATGTCTTATTTTTTGTATCTGTTACATCGGTTAAACTTACACCTCGTTAAACTCTGATCACTGTTAAACATAATTAACTATCAGTAAATCCCTTATACATAAAATCACCTATGTCCTTTGATCTTTAACAAAGACGAGCACTCTGTATCAGTTTGAACATGACAGGCTGGATGTTAATGCCTTTGAATCTCTCAGGAGAAGAAAGCCGGGGGGGCTTCAGGCTCTCTGCCTGAGTTCTCACTAATATGACATCACGTGGCTGCTGCAGTAAAGATGTAGTAGTACATCACAATTCAGTACATCGTGCTGCTTTGAGGATTTTTATCGCTGTTTTTAGTCAGGATTTTATCACAAACATCATAACAGACAGATGTGATGGGTTTGTCTCTCAAACGTAAACACAGTGTGTATATAAGGTGTATCATTTTAAAACCAGACGGTAATAACTAGATAACCATAGCTAGGTATGCTTTTTATGTATCGCACTGGGATTCAGGACTACAGTCAATGGACTAAACCAAAGAAGAAGAAAACAGACTTTATCATTAAGATCCTCAGTGTGGATCAGTATAATATCAGCCTGATGTCTGCAGTTTAGTGTCAGCACAACTAAAACATGCTGACTGACCTCAGAGTTTCAAGTCCACATCCTGGACTCTTCAGAAAACCACACAGATGCTTCACTCCTGAATCCAGATGATTCCAGATGTTCCTGCATGGCGGACCAGACTCTGATCAAACACCACTGACTGACCTGCAACTGAAACCATGGCAGAGCCTCCACAGATGGCTGCAGACTCTCAGTGTTGGACCTGTTGTGGAAAATCTTAACAATAACCTGCAACACACCCAGTGATCATTTTTGAAATGGTTTAATAACATATTGTAATATGGAGAGAAACATCCCAGCCAGAACACTAGGATCATTTCTAAATTTGGCTGCCACCCTCATATGTTTATATACACAGACAGACAAAGACATTACAACTCTTACATGCTGGCCCCTCTCACGGGAGGGTGGGGCCCCCATCTTTAAACCCCCTCCCTCACAGAGATTATTATGACCTTGTTTTCTGGTTGGGCGTCACCTCCCTAAGAGCAGGAACTCTGGAGATCTTCAAGTTTATAACAGACCCTCGGTGAAGGTGCAATAAAACTTGGGGCCCACTTGTGATAAGATTCCACATGCATGCATACAACTAGTGTCAGGAGTGATCTTGCTATACTAACTTGAGAAAGTGATATTACTATTACTAAAGTGATATAAATTCAAATATGTGATTAATACATCAGAAAAGAAATCTGCCACCACAGACCTCCTCCTGACCTCGTACATACTGACCCTGATGTGGCTCCATCTCTCCATCAGACCTGTTCCTCTGACCTTCAGACCTCAGCCTGTTTCCCTTCATGAGGAACGGTTTCCTGATGAGCTGAAGGTCCAGATCATCTCTCAGGTCTTTACTGGAGTTTTACCTCTGGTACAGAGTTCATCAGTGTAGATAGTTCTGAGAGTCTGCCACGTCTTCTTTTGTTGTCTTCCTCCTGCTCCATTTATTGGAGCTGAACAGGTGTGTTACAAAGCCAAACCACCGGACACAGTGACAGGAAACTCATCTTTTATTTTCACGTTGATCAGAGTTACAGAAAGAAACATGAAACAGTCTGACCCTCTGCTCTCTGACACGTTTGACAACATGAAAACAGCCAAAATCCTCATTAATCTGTTGGTTTCTGTTGGACTTTTATTCTAATCAGCTCTAAAATGTTTCCATAAAATCTAATAAACTTCCTATTAACATCAGTGTCCAATGAAAATTCTAAAAATAAAGTCATTTTCCTGATTGTTTTGTTCTCAGACTGGAAGTCAGAGATCTTGGTTTCCATCCAACCTGAAGGTTTTCACAGAGCCGACTGTTCAGGTTTGACTCAAAGCCTCGTTTCTGGAACACTTTAGTCCTGAAACCTGCTGAAACTCTGACATGTTCTGCTGTTTGAACGTCTTTGTTTGTATAAAGATGCGGAGAAAATCGTCTCTGTGAAAACCTGTGATGTGAAAACCAAACCAAATAGACGAGCCAACCTTTGTGCTCGTGCTTCTGTAAGTGGATTGGAGGATTGGATATTGAACTGTATCAGCTGCTTGTGGGTGTTACAGATGATTCCTAATTTGCTCTCCTGTGAGTGCTGAACATCTGGCAGTGCGTCACATCAGCTGCAGCTCCCGTGAAAGGCACGGATCCACCTCGCAGAGAGCGGCGATCAGAGCCGAGCTGGCCTGGGATCCTTTTCTCCGCACCACGTCGATCACCTGTCGGGCTTTATCCGCCCTGCTCCTCACTCCACCTAAATCCATTTCATCATCGATGATGACGCGGCGCTCCAGGAGTTTATCCAGCAGCTTCCTCAGGACGGGTTCGGACACTCTGTCGATAAACTGAGAGCGAACGGCCGTCAGCTTCTCCTCTGCTGAGGAGTCAGCGGCGGTTTTTGTCGGCTCGGGACCTGGAAGACCTGTGAGAGAGAGGAGGATGGATTAATGCCGAGGTCAGAGTGAGCCCGAAGACTTCCGACCACGGAGCCTCAGCGTGAACCCGAACACCTCCGACCACGGGAGGCTCAGCGTGAGCCCGAAGACCTCCGACCACGGAGCCTCAGCGTGAACCCGAACACCTCCGACCACGGGAGGCTCAGCGTGAGGCCGAAGACCTCCGACCACGGGAGGCTCAGCGTGAGGCCAAAGACCTCCGACCATGGGAGGCTCAGCGTGAGGCCGAAGACCTCCGACCACGGGAGGCTCAGCATGAGGCCGAAGACCTCCGACCACGGGAGGCTCAGCGTGAGGCCGAAGACCTCCGACCACGGGTGGCTCAAGGTTTCTTAGAACATCCAACAAACATGTTTAATCCAGCAGCTCCGACTCGGGCGGCTCCTTCCATCAGCTGTTTGCTCTAAATGCACCTTAAAAGGGAGAGAGGTCCTGTCACAGCGTGACGCTGCGTGTGACCTCTGACCCTGATGATGTCACCTGACTGTCAAACATTCAAACAGGTTAAAGGAAGTGCACGCCTGCCTACAGCCTCACTGACCTGCAGGTTGACCCATGAGCTTTCGCAGCTCCTTCGCCAGGTCGTTCCTGTTGATCTTCTTAAAGACGCTCTCCATCACCTGCACGGCTCCGTCCATGTCATACTTCTGCACCATCAGATCCACGGCGTCGCACCTCTCCGCCTTCGACAGCTGGTTCACTTTGATGGGCTCGATGTCTCTAAACCGCTCGTTCTTCAGGTTCCACTTGAAGGTCTTGAATTCCTCATCCGTTATGTCATCCAGGATGTTGACGAGGTCCTGCTCCGTCATCTCGGCTTCCTGCTAGCATCAGAAAACACTGTGATCAGACTCTGATGCATCATGGGTAATGAGCGTACGCGGGACAAAGACGCTAACGCAGATCCAGCTTTACACTGTGAGAGCACCGACGTGAAACACAGTCAGTGTTAGCAAACATCTCCAGTAATAAATCAGTGCATTACAAACACATGGACGACTATGACAGAGGCACAGAAAGAGGCGGGGTTTAGTTCAGGAAGGAGGCGTGACCTAGAAGTACCTGCCCTCATCAGTGCTGTCTGAATTCCCCACATGTTACGGACTAAAGGCACTTCAGTGCTTCCTTTATTACCTCCTTTAGCAGAGGACACACTGGAGCATCCTTTGTGAAAGGGGAGGAGCAAACGGCCTCCCCAAACGAACACGTAAATATTCATCCATGACCTGCTGATACTCTCTGAACTCTGCAATAAAAACTACTTCCTGTTGTTGCATGAACAACATGGGTTCATACAAAGTCTGTATTAAGTGATGGCAACGTGTTCTGCGTGGTCAGTTTGCATTAATGTTCTTTAAACTGGTCAGGATCATCACCCAGTTCGACTGTGGGTCAGCTGGGATACAGGATCGATGGAGGAACTCTAAATCCGTCCCACGGCCGACAGTCCCAAACCCACAGAGAGCCTCTTCAATAAGCAGACGCCAGCAAGGCGGAGTCTAAAGGTGCCTCAACTCACACACGACTTATCTTTCACAGGCTGTTCTCGTTTACTCGGCCTGCACAAAACAGTCAAAACGCAGAAGCAGCGGACACCCCCGACACCAATCAGGAGTCGGGAATGTCAGCATGCCCCGCCCTCAGCTGTTTCCTGTCACTGCAGCTCAAACTGGTTTGAACCTGATCTCAGATTAAAGACTAAGGGACCACAAACAGCTGACTGATGATAAAGTGTGAAAGAAGGAGCAAACCCTGCAGATGTTCTCACAGCAGGTTTACAAAGATGGCCTCCAGCTGCTTTTATTCAACACCAGCGAGAGCACAGACGTCAGGCTCGCAGCAAGGAAACCTTCTGTGGCGCTCGGCCTCAAAGGCCAAACCAGAATCTCCCAGCCGACCCTGAAGCTGACGAGGAGCTTCAGGTAGAAACGTGAGACACACTCACCTTTCAGCTCAAAGACGGAGCGATGACAGAGAAAGGAGCGCTTCCACTCGCTGGTGCCTGTCAGACGGGCTTCAGGGCTGCTGCTCTCCCACTGTCAGGAGCTGTGATGTGTTCACACTGAGTTTGTCTCTGAAGTTTTATTTCAGTTTCCAAAGAAGTGAGCGTAACCTGACACTGGGGGAGGTCTTTCTGTGGAAATCACAGCAAACCTGTCGGACGGCATAGCATCATGTTTATCCACCTCAGCAGGAGGTGGATAAACATGATGCGACTTTACGCAAACGTAAAGTCGTGATATCAACAGTCATCGATTACATTTATTCATCAAACACCTGCTCAGCTGGTCACATGACCACGCAACGATGAAGCAGAAACAAACCCCGAGCAGCTCCTCCACAGCAGGAGAGGAGCACAGACACGCCTCCCTGCTGGCTCGGCTCATCCATGCGGACTCTTGTGTTTCATTCTATTATAACAAACGACTGCACACAGCAGCTGGTGGGGAGCATGTTACAAACCCCCTGAGGACCGAGTGGGGGGGGGCCACAGCTTCCACAGGTCCCTGCAGCCTCAGTGATATCAACCTGACAACAGCACATCTGCAAACCGACACTTCTACCCACAGGACTTTGTGCTGTGTGCATGTTCCTAATGAAGTGTCACTCTTTAGACAAACGCTGAAAGTGCGTGGTTGATGGTGCGCGCTGTTTTTAACACCATCACACACCTGTGAACGTTCCACTCTCTCAACACATCCTCAGACTGTTGCATGGCTCTGTGTCGGCACAGGACGCGTGACTGCTGACGTCAGGGATGAAGGTCGCTCTGGGTACGAACACGGAGGTGCTTTAACACACGTGCTCACAGTCACAGCTCTGATTGGCTGCAAGCAACGAGACAAACAAACTGTTAAAAAAGAAGAAGAAGGAACACACACACACACACACACACACACACACACACACACACACACACATACGTGTCTATATATACATTACACATACATACACAAAGCTGTGTAAACCAACTATAAATAACTAATCTAAACTTCTATACAGAATACAGAAATGAAATGAGGTGGAATGAATACTACAGAATGTACATAAGGTGCAGTTGCAGTCTGGCAGTGGGAGCAGTGTGACAGGTCAACTGTTTAGGAGGGAGATGGCGAGGGGAAAGAAACTGTTCCTGTGTCGGGTGGTCCTGGTCTGCAGGCTTCTGTACCATCTGCCAGAGGGCAGCAGGTCAAAGAGTCTGTGTCCAGGGTGTGAGGGGTCTGTGATGATCTTCCCTGCCCGTTTCCTGGTTCTTGAGAGGTACAGGTCCTGGATGGAGGGCAGGGGGGGCGCCGATGATCTTCTCTGCTGCCCGTACAGTCCGCTGCAGTCTGCTCCTGTCCTGTTTAGTGGCTGCACCATACCAGACTGTGATGGAGGAGCACAGGACAGACTCAATGACTGCAGTGTACAACTGGATCAGCAGCTCCTGTGGAAGACTGTACTTCCCCAGTTGTCTCAGGAAGTACATCCTCTGCTGGGTCTTTTTGAGGATGGAGTTGATGTTGGTCTCCCACTTCAGGTCCTGGGAGATGGTGGTACCCAGGAACTTGAAGATCTTCACAGTCGACACAGGGCTGTCTGATATGGTAAGGGGGGGCAGAGTTGAGTCCACTGTCATCTCTACAGTTTTAGGAGTGTTCAGCTCCAGATTGTGCTGACTGCACCAGAGTACCAGCCGCTCAACTTCCTGCCGGTATGTAGACTCATCACCATCCTGAATGAGGCCAATGACGGTGGTGTCATCTGCAAACTTTAGGAGTTTAACAGCTGAGTTCTTAGAGGTGCAGTCATTAGTGTAGAGGGAGAACAGTAGTGGTGAGAGGACACATCCTTGAGGGGCACCAATACTGAGGGACCGAGTTTCAGAGGTGATCTCCCCCAGCCTCACTTGTTGCTTTCTGTCTGTCAGGAAGCTGGTGATCCACTGACAGGTAGCTGGTGACATGCTGAGCTGGGAGAGTTTGGAGGAGAGAAGCTCAGGCTCGATGGTGTTAAAAGCTGAACTAAAGTCCACAAACAGGACCCTGGCATAAGTTCCCGGATGGTCGAGGTGTTGCAGGATGTAATGCAGCCCCATGTTCACTGCATCATCCACCGACTTGTTTGCTCGGTAGGCAAACTGCAGAGGGTCCAACTGGTGGCCTGTAATGTCCTTCAGATGGGCTAACACCAGTCGTTCGAAGGATTTCATGACCACAGACGTAGAGTTGGATGTCTCGAGACCGGTCTCGAGACCACTTTTACGTGGTCTTGGTCTCGTCTTGGTCTCGACGGACTTTTGTCTTGGTCTCGGTCTTGGTCTCGCTGTTTCGGTCTTGCGTTCTCAAATCGACATAGTGTTCGGGAGATTTGGAATCAACCATCAGCGGAGTGGGGGGGTGGCTTACTGGGCTTAAGGCCGGGTCATTTTTTCAGAAGCATGGGGTTTTTTGGAGTGTAATTTGTTAGTTAGATGCCTGACTGACAACTGTATAAAACAAAAACAACACACGAAGCACAGAGCGCACCATCGTAAATTCCCCCTAATTTTGGTATGATCTGAGCTCAGGCACTAGGCGACTGAGCGCAGCACACATGTAAGCGAGGGGGGAGAAGCTGCTCCCTGCGAGTTTGCTGCAGACAGAGGAGAGCATAAGTTTGACCAGGTACCAAAGCAAATGATTCGTACTGTACAAATAATGTAAATATGATGGTGTATCACAAAAGATTGATATCAAACTGATCACTTGGTTGCGTTACTTGCTCTTCGAGTGAATCAACAAATGGATCAATAAAAAGCCGAACGACAATGCTGATTTTTTAGAGAGTCTTAGCTTACATTTCATATTTTCAGTTGTTACCCTCCACGGCTAAACAAACTCTCTGAATCAGTTTCAATTATGTACTGATGAACACAACAATGGACATAAGGAGCTTCTTTCAAAGAAAAAACTCAGGTAGATGTTATTTTATATATTATGCTTTGTATGTTGTTCAGTATATTTCTATGCAAAACAAGAGGAATTCCAATACACAGCAGTATATTCACAGTTTAAACCGGATACTTACACACACTTTAAGGAGAAAACAGAAAAAACGTTTTTTTTTACTGTACAACATCAATTTAGAGTAAACTTGTTTTGTTTTAGATAAATAAATGTTGAAATATCTTTTGAATTAGTTAAATGTCAGAATAAAAAGAGGGAGCTGTCTATTTTAATCACTTTCATCAAATTTAGGAGTACATATACACTAAGTTTAGTGTTAATTAATAAGAAAACTCCAGACGATTCCATTCTGAGCTTAAAAAGCTTCTGATAGGTTAGTAGAGTCCATGTGAGTAAATTGGTGGCACACCTGTGGATGCATATAAGGCAAAACACAGAGCCTGTTTCTTTGAAATGGGAAAATCAAGAGATGTCAACCAAAACACCAGGAAAAGAACTGTGGAGCTCCGTAAGTGTGGCTCAGTTTTGAATACAATTTGGTGCCATTTGCAATTAAGAAATACAGACAGTTTCTCTCTTTACTCTTAAAGTTAACAAATATGTTTTTTATATTTATCAATTTAAAAAAATAAACATTTAGTCTGATTTGATGTTACAATTAATAAAGTGTTTGTGTTTTTATCTGAAGAGCATGTAAATATCTGGTTTCAACTGTATATTTGATGATGTTGGTGTTTGGCTTGACTGTCCGCACAAAGAGGGAGAGAGAGGAACAGAGAGGGAGAGAGAGGGAGAGCGAGGAACAGAGATGGAACAAGAGCAGGTGAGACACACATGTTAGTCAAATGGTTGTTTGCCAAAACTCATCAGAACATGTATCTCGTACCTAGAGTTTCTTTTTAGATACCATTTGTTATTTTTCAAATTCTATACTTATTAAGTTACGCAGGCTTGTTTGCACAACAAGGCTAAATAATTATATAAACTTTTCTGAATCTAAACAGTGGACTTTGGTAGAATTAAAAAATGAGTGTAGTGCAGATCTATGGTGATTTTCAGTGCTACTATCATCTAGTTCTGATTCTGGTTCTGTCTTGGTTACTGTTGTAGTCCTGTTTTAATTCCGGATCAGTTCTGGGTCTGGTTGAATTGGGGTTTAGTCCCTGTGTCTTGATACAGACCCGACTTTGTTCTGCCTTGCTGCTTAATTAAAAAACTAGTTTAAGGTGTCCTGCATATATATATATATATATATATATATATATATATACATACATATATGGCCTCAGGTATGGACAGCAAGCTGTCCATACCTGAGGCCTTGGAAACTGCCAAGCAAAGACTCACAGCCTTGGCCAGCCGCTTGAGGAGGTACACCAGAGAGATAGAAGGCAGGAGAATAAACTAGCTGTTCTCCACAGAACCAGCAAAGGTGTACTCTCAGTGGCAAGGGAACAATAACAGAACAGCACCACCAAGGCTGGAGACGGAGCAATACTGGAAGAGCATATGGGAGAAGGACGCAACCCATAATGGCAATGCTCAGTGGCTAGTGGATCTGAGGGCAGACCACAGCAACCTCCTGAACAGGGTCCAGTAACCATCACAGTGGCAGATATCCAAGAAAGGGTCTCCAGTATGAAGAGTTGGACAGCACCAGGGCCCGACATGGTTCACGCCTACTGGCTGAAGAAGCTGACTGCACTCCACGAGCGTCTGGCAGCACAAATGAACCAGCTGCTAGTTAACGAGAGACACCGGAATGGCTAACCAAGGTCGGACGGTCCTGATCCCCAAGGACCCCAAGAAGGGACCGGTCCCATCCAACTACCGACCAATTACCTGCCTCAGTACTACATGGAAGCTCCTGTCAGGCATCATATCGGCTAAGATGAACAGGCACATGGGTCAATACATGAGCGGGGCACAGAAAGGGATTGGCAAGAATACCAGAGGCGCAAAACACCAGCTACTGGTAGACAGAACGGTCAGCCGAGACTGCAAGACCAGACTGACCAACCTGTGCACTGCCTGGATTGATTACAAGAAGGCCTATGACTCAATGCCCCACAGCTGGATACTGGAATGCCTAGAATTGTACAAGATCAACAGGACCCTAAGAGCCTTCATCAGGAACTCAATGGGGATGTGGCGTACAACACTAGAGGCCAACTCCAAGCCCATAGCACAAGTCACCATCAAGTGCGGGATCTACCAAGGAGATGCTCTGTCCCCACTGCTGTTCTGCATAGGCCTGAACCCCCTCAGTGAGATCATTAACAAGACTGGCTACTGATACCGACTACGGAACGGAGCAGTTGTCAGCCACCTCCTGTACATGGATGACATCAAGCTGTATGCCAAGAGTGAACGAGACATCGATTCACTGATCCACACTACCAGGCTATACAGCAATGACATTGGAATGTCGTTCGGACTGGAGAAGTGTAGTCGGATGGTAATAAAGAGAGGGAAGGTAGACAGAACTGAGGGGATTGAACTACCAGAAGGCAACATTGCAGACATAGAGGACAGTTACAAGTACCTGGGGATCCCGCAGGCGAATGGGAACCATGAAGAGGCCGCTAGAAAGGCTGCAACCACCAAATACCTGCAGAGGGTCAGGCAAGTCCTGAGGAGTCAGCTGAACGGTAAGAACAAGATCCGGGCCATCAACACCTACGCCCTGCCTGTGATCAGGTACCCTGCTGGGGTAATAGGCTGGCCAGAGGAGGAGATAGAAGCCATTGACATCAAGACAAGAAAGCTCCTGACCATGCATGGAGGGTTTCACCCCAAGTCCAGCATCCTGAGGCTGTACGCTAAGCGGAAGGAAGGGGGCCGGGGACTGGTGAGTGTCAGCACCACAGTCCAGGATGAGACAACGAACATCCAAGAATACATTGGGAAGATGGCCCCAACTGACCGAGTGCTCAGTGAATACCTCAGGCAGCAGAAACCCAAGAAAGAAGTGGGAGACGAGGAACCATCATGGAAGGACAGACCCCTGCATGGTATGTACCACCGGCAGATAGAGGAGGTGGCTGATATCCAGAAATCCTACCAGTGGCTGGACAAAGCTGGACTGAAAGACAGCACAGAGGCACTAATCATGGCAGCACAAGAACAAGCTCTGAGTACAAGATCCATAGAGGCTGGGGTCTATCACACCAGGCAAGACCCCAGGTGCAGGCTGTGTAAAGATGCCCCAGAGACAATCCAGCACATAACAGCAGGGTGCAAGATGCTAGCAGGCAGGGCACACATGGGACGCCATAACCAAGTGGCCGGCATAGTGTACAGGAACATCTGTGCCGAGTATAACCTGGAAGTCCCAAGGTCAAAATGGGAGACGCCCCCAAGGGTGATGGAGAATGACCGAGCTAAGATCCTGTGGGACTTCCAGATACAGACGGACAAAATGGTGGTGGCTAACCAACCGGACATAGTGGTGGTAGACAAACAGAAGAAGACGGCCGTAGTGATCGATGTAGCGGTTCCGAATGACAGCAACATCAGGAAGAAGGAACACGAGAAGCTGGAGAAATACCAAGGGCTCAGAGAAGAGCTCGAGAGGATGTGGAGGGTGAAGGTAACGGTGGTCCCCGTGGTAATCGGAGCACTAGGTGCGGTGACTCCCAAGCTAGGCGAGTGGCTCCAGCAGATCCCGGGAACAACATCGGAGATCTCTGTCCAGAAGAGCGCAGTCCTGGGAACAGCTAAGATACTGCGCAGGACCCTCAAGCTCCCAGGCCTCTGGTAGAGGACCCGAGCTTGAAGGATAAACCGCCCGCAGGGGCGTGCTGGGTGTTTTTTATATGTATATAGATATATATATGAAGTCATTCTTTTTTGAACAAAACTCAAAACAGAGCCTATTAATCTTTCAGTCATTTCTACCCTCACTTAATTTCCTTTGGCTGCTCAGCTCTCACACAGTGGCTCAGCTATGCTCCAATCCCTCCATATTGTGGCCAATCACATGTGAGGATATAGAATAATATCATTATGTGAAAAACAGAGAGGGTGAGAGATGCGACAGTCAAGTGGAGCATGTGTCTGTCCTCTCAGTAAGTGAGCGAGACAGTAGACAGCGGTGAGGAGGGCTGTGCGAAAGCAAAAACACATAAATATGCCTGACATCCATAAACGAAGCAGCATCTGGCTGCAGTTTAAAGACTTTTTTTGTCTCGGTCTTGGTCTTGGTCTAGTCTCGACTCGGTCTCAGTCTTGGTCTCGTCTCAACTTGGTCTTGGTCTTGTCTTGGTCTCGGATTAGGCGGTCTTGACTACAGGTCTACACAGACGTCAAGGCGACAGGTCATTCAGTCCTGTGATGGTGGGTTTCTTGGGAACAGGGATGATGGTGGAGCATTTGAAGCAGGATGGAACTTCACACAGCTCCAGGGATCTGTTCAAGATGCGAGTAAAGATGGGAGCCAGCTGTTCAGCACAGGTGCTGCTCCCCCAGCACACCACGCCATAGAAAAGCAGGAGTACTTTTCTATGGCGTGGTGTGCTGGGGGAGCAGCACAGCAAAGAAGGACTCATCCAGGCTGGAGAAACTAATCAGGAAGGCTAGCTCTGTGGTCGGCATGAAGCTGGACACTCTGGTGACAGTGGCAGAGAAAAGGACACTAAAGAAACTGATGGACATTATGAACAATGCTGGGCATCCTCTGCACACGGTCGTAAACAATCAGAGGAGCCTATTCAGTGACAGGTTGCTTCTCCCAAAGTCAAAAACCAGCAGACTTAAAAACTCCTTTGTCCCACAGGCCATCAGACTGTTTAACTCCTCACTGGAGGGGAGAGGGAGGGGAAGCAGGGGGACAAGGGAGGGCGGGAACAACTAAGCTGTAGGTGCTTTTTTTACACTGTGCAATATTTGTTTTGTTTTTTGTTTTGTTTTTTCTTATATTCGACTGTGCAATAATCACTGTGCAATATACTCACTCAAATGAGCAATTCTATTTATCTATATTATATATTCTGTATCTATATATGTGTATATGTGTATATATGGTGTATTTATGCTTATATCCTTACTCTCATTGCCCTTATTGTATCTGTAACATGCAACTTCTTTCTGTGCTTTTCTACTGGAAACTGAATTTCCCAGAGGCACCCACCCGAGGGATTAATAAAGTTTCATCTAAGTCTAAGGTTTTGAGGCAGGAGGGTGAGACACCATCTGGTCCGGGGGCTTTCCTGGGCTTCTGTTTATGAAATAGTCAGCTCACATCCTCGGTGTGTATTCAGGGAGGAGGAAAGGGGGGTGAGAGGTGTGATGGAGGTCGTTGAGTCTGGATTGGGGAGGGTGGTGGTGGTCGTTGAGTTTGGATTGGGGAGGGTGAGAGTGAAGGGGGGAGAGGTGGGAGGTGTGTTGGGGTCAATGTCTGAAGCAATGTCTCTGGGGAGGGGAGGGTGAGGTGTGGGAGTCTGTCTGTCTCAAACCTGCAGTAGAATGTGTTTAACTCGTTGGCTTGAACAGTGGGTGGTGCTCCTGTGATTAATTTCTTTCAGGTACATAAACCATGAAGTAGTCAACAAAAAACCAAATGCAATATGCAAAACACAGACTCACAGATGGAGATGGAACGAGCTCCAGCTCTGTCCAACAGCTGCAGCTGGGTGGGTGGTGCTTCTCTTTGCTACCATGAGAGCGCTCAGGAAGCAGCTTCTGTAGCTGAACTCAGGGCAGTTTGTCTCCTGCCCATCACTAACCCCGTAGATTTAACCCGCTCAGACTGACAAATATTTATTTTACCATCAATTCACAAACACTTAATCTGCAGTTAGTGCATGGCCGTGTTTAACTACTGGCTTTATCTGTTACAGACAGGCTGATGCAACGTCTGCCCATCTTAGTGTGTAACTGAGTGTCCCTGGTAAACATTTCTGTCAATACATCACATACAATACTCTGTTATTATTTTATTAGCTGTCGTTTATTTACCAAAGCCAGTTATTGTTGACAGGGCTGCTGATCATTGCTTATTAGAGCTGTATGCTTTGAGAAAAGTGTTGAATAAATCATTTTTTGATTCTCTGAAACTATTTAAGTGTTAATATTTATTTAGGACGTAGCTCTACCTCCTGGCTGTAGCTCAGGCGGTAGAGCAGGTCATCTGCTGATCGGAAGGTTGGTGGTTCGATTCCTGGCTCCCCCAGTCTGCATGCCAATAGTACAGAATGAGTCCATTTAGAAACAACCTAAAGTCTAATGCAGTTCATGAAGGCTGTGATGGATTTACTGACAGCAGGTTTGAAGGATACCAGACGAAGAGGATCACAGAAGAACCTCAACAGCTTCCATATCACAGCTTATGGACACTCAGCGTGACTCATCCACAGCAGAAAGCCGTTATTTTTAATTTACTGCCCCCGTCTATTGTGCAGAACAGTTTTCAGCACTTTCTGACAGTAGCTGACGGCAAACACAGCCCAGTATGTCGCAGAGCGATTAAACCAAACACAGGGAACCTGTTAAAAACTCAGCTGAGTGAGACGATCGTGTTTCAGTCACTGTGGACATCTGGTCAGACTGAAGGATGAAGGGTTTCCTCGGCATCACTGTGCACTACAGAGGATCACACACAGGTGACAGAATCTGTGAGAAATCTGGAGCTACATGTGATGAATACAAAGACAAACGATTAGTGACAATGCTGCCAACGCGTGGAAAGCTTCCCCACTGAGCAGGTGAGGAACATGATGATGATGGTGATCAGAGCTCTGGCACGACTTAACCTTGGATGATCCGACACAGTAGCGCTGCTATGGCAAACACACAGCGCCTGCAGTGTTCTGGTGGTGTGATGGACCGAGCAGCGAAGCAAACTTAGGCACAGGTTAAAGTCCAAAAATTGATTTTTTTTATTTAACCCAAAAACATAATTTGTTAAATCATGCAAAAAAGATCAAAATCTTGGGCCCGTAAAAGAGGTCAAAGTAACAGAACTCTACTCAAAGTTAACAACACTACTGATAACTCAAACAAACTGACCTCACTTAACAAGACAAAGGGGAAACTTAAATAGTGGCTGTTCAGCCCACAAAACACAAAAAGGGGTAAAACACACTAAATTTAACTGAAACTAACATAATGAACTCCAATCCCCCCCATGGTCGCGAATTATGGAATGAGCCCATTTGCAGTCTTCCTTTAAAGCTCGCTCCACCCCTTTTCCACCTCTTGGCTCCTCAATCAAGGCACTGGAGCAGCTGCAACTAAGGTACCTCAGAAAACAAAGATTAATCATACATAACAGTGTAAACTCAAATGTGCGCACTTATTTTAGAACGCAGTGTTATGTGAGAATGTGAATTAACTCTAAACCAAAACCAGTTATTTATTGTCCTGTAAATGAATCCTTGTATTTAAATAAAGACAAATGTGAATGCAATGTTAAGCCTCTACACTAACATGGTGGATATTACCGCTGTGTGGCTGTAAGTGCAGCCATCACAGGTGGTGAGAGATGGGCTGTCAGAGACCATCTCCTCCTCTTTGAAAGTTATCTGAGCTGCACACAAGCACAACATTCAAAGATGTGTTTGAAGCTGCTGCTGTGATCACAGGTGGACTTCAGCACTGAGACAAGTGGAGGCAGTTCTCCAGTGTGAACATCTAAACTCTGTGCTGTTCTTGAAATGTTAGGGCACCAGGAGCGATTGTTCACAGCACAGAGTGGATCCTGCTGAGGGAGATGCCGGACGTCTGGAAGCCTTTCAGAGAAGCAACAGGTTTGAGAAAATAGTCTCGATCAGTGCTGTCATTCCATCCGTGCTGTCCCTCAGTCACCACATGGAGAAGCTGAAGCTTCAGTCTGTTTCCAGAATGGCCTGGTCAGGAGTCTCCAAGCATCTTTGAACACAGGATTCCTTGAATCTTTATCCGTGTGCGAACGGATCACTGCCCCCTCAGATCCAGTGTACCTCACAGCAGCTGCTTTGGATCCTGCACCATGTGTTGGGCTGTCGGAACATAAAGACAGGTGACACAAACATTAAAGGTAAAGACTGAATTTAGTGTATATTTTGTTGTTTTGTTTTGCTGTTGTTAATTTGTTTGGTCAGATCTGATCCTGCAAAGTCAGAGTAACCTGTGACTCCTGGTGATGATGGAGGACAGAGGCAGAAGAAGGCAGAGGAAGGATGCGAGCTACAGCTAAGTGGATCCTGCTGATGGGCAGAGCGCCTCTGGGTCTCCCTGCACTGTTTCATGAGGCCACCACAGTTTGGCAGCTCTGCATGGAGAGTTGCAGTGGAGCGAGTGTTCAGCTATGGTGGCATCATCCTACAAATGACTGACAGACTGCAACACAGAACAGTTAGCGCACATTCCCGTTCATTGTCCACTTCATATACATATATGTATATATATATATATATATATATATATATATATGTGTGTGTGTGTGTGTGTTTTCTCTGTCACTCACACATGGACACACACAAACACACAGAGAGCAGACGAGACAGGACATGCTAATCACACTGCACTAAATTTACTGCGACGGTTGTTTGTTCTGTACAGTCTCAGCACTTTGTCTGAACAGGAAGTTCTGCTTTTTCATTGGATGTTTATTCTGTGACTCTTCTTGCAGCTGAGTTGAGCTGAGCTGTACATTACTGAGAATCACTTTGTGTATATTCTGCAACTTCATCAGGTGTTGAGATAAATGCAGATTTCAAAAAGAACACATGGTCTGTAATTTACATTTAACATATAACTGCAACACTGTTTAAAAAAAAAAAAAAAAAGACTTGAACGGACTTGAAATTGAAAGATTGGGACTCGACTCTGACTTAAGCATAAAGACTTGAGACTTGGTCCCACCTCTGGAATAACACATGGAAGATTACAGATCTGGTTTCAGCTCATGTACAGTTTTCAGTTGGTAATAATAAGTAATAAAAACGGCCTTTCAGTTCAAGCTTGTTGCAAAGAACTGATACAAATGATAAAACAGTTACAAACTGTGTTGCTGAATAACTGATGTTCATAAAAAAATAAGCTCATTCCAAAACTACCAAACACTGAAGATGAAACAGGTAAACCTTCACCTTCCCGGAGCAGCCCTCCACTCCACCAGCGTCACAGCACTGCAGCTGTTTGAGGCCTGAAACTGAACGTGTGTTTTTAGAGGACTTGTTATGATGGAAAATATCGAATGATTGCTCGAGACTTTTTACAATTAATGACGTTACTGATTTTGTTAAACATCCTGTAATCGTGCTCTAACAAGTTTAAAAATCATATACACTTTAAGGACACATCAGATCGAGTTGAGTTGAGCAGTCTTAAAGTATAACGTACATCTGTCTGCCCAGCTTGTGTTAGAGCTCTATAACTGAGTATTTTACCGTATTGGTTGTGATTGGTGTCTGTGTGGACCAGAGAGAGACGGCCTCGCTCCGAGTAGCTTCTTCTCACAACACAGCCTGGTTCTACGATCTGTGAGAAGATCCCTGCAGCATCGTGTCGATGCATAGAGGCCATCATCGTCCCCCTCTGAATACAGACACCAAATGTACTTGAACCATTCGATGGGTTTGATTTCTGATAGCTGATATGATGTGCTGTATGTTCCTCTCACAGACAAGTCAGGTGCTTGCATCCTCCTGCAGATTGTCCTTGAAACACGTTTAGCAAAGCAGCTGAGCGTCCAACAGGTTCTTCAGGTTTTCTCTCTCTAATACAATTTTGGGGTGACCAGGTCCTGAACCAACTTCTGTTTCCAGTTCCACACTGGCCACAGAGCTGGTGTTAAACTCACACTGGACCAGATGATGAAGGTTTTGTAGAACGTCTGTAATCTCAGCACCTATTTGCTCGGAGAAAGATTCAAACAGAAGCTCGTGACACGTCACAACAGTGTGACAGCACGACACTCCACCAACCACCGTGCTAAAGCTGATTTCAAATCAAATCAGGAAACATACAGTAAACCAGTTTAGTTTAAACAAACCGCTCCACTGGGCTCAGCTTCATTCTGCACGGTGTTTCCACAATATACAAGCTAGGAGCTGATTGGACAAACAGCCAGTCAGAGTTTATGAATCCAGTCTGTGATTGGTTGGTTTTGTCAAACATTTATAACGATGCAAAGAGCTGTGTGTGTGTGTGTGTGTCTGTGTGTGTGTGTGTGTTAGTGTGTCTGTGTGTGTTAGTGTGTCTGTGTGTGTGTGTGTGTGTGTCTGTGTGTGTGTGTGTGTGTGTGTGTGTGTGTGTGTGTGTTAGTGTGTCTGTGTGTGTGTCTGTGTGTGTTAGTGTGTCTGTGTGTGTGTGTGTGTGTGTGTGTGTGTGTGTGTGTGTGTGTGTGTGTGTCTGTGTGTTAGTGTGTCTGTGTGTGTGTGTGTCTGTGTGTGTGTGTGTGTGTGTGTGTGTGTGTGTGTGTGTGTGTGTGTGTAGTGTGTGTCTGTGTGTGTGTGTGTGTGTGTGTGTAGTGTGTCTGTGTGTGTGTGTTAGTGTGTGTGTTAGTGTGTGTGTGTGTGTGTCTATGTGTGTGTGTGTGTGTGTATTAGTGTGTCTGTGTCTGTGTGTTAGTGTGTGTGTGTGTGTTAGTGTGTGTCTGTGTGTGTGTGTGTGTGTGTGTGTTAGTGTGTCTGTGTGTGTGTGTGTATAGTGTCTCTGTGTTAGTGTGTCTGTGTGTGTGTGTGTGTGTGTGTGTGTGTTAGTGTGTGTGTGTGTGTGTGTGTGTGTGTGTGTCTGTGTGTGTGTGTTAGTGTGTGTGTGTGTCTGTGTGTGTGTGTCTGTGTGTGTGTGTGTTTAGTGTGTCTGTGTCTGTGTGTTAGTGTGTCTGTGTGTGTGTGTTAGTGTGTCTGTGTGTGTGCTAGTGTGTGTGTCTGTGTGTGTGTGTGTGACTGTGTGTGACAGTGTGTGTGTGTGTGTGAGTGTGTGTGTGTTACTGTGTGTGTGTGTGTGTGTGTGTGTGTGTGTGTGTGTGTGTGTGTGTGTGTGTGTGTGTGTGTGTGACTGTGTGTGTGTGTCTGTGTGTGTTAGTGTGTGTCTGTGTGTGTGTGTCTGTGTGTTTGTGTGTGTGTTAGTGTGTGTCTGTGTGTGTGTGTCTGCACATATACTTGGCCAATAAACACGATTCTGATTGTGATTTTTGGCCTGACCGTTTGTTTTTTGTTATTTTTTTAAAAATCTGGTTGATTTGATTTGCTGTGATACAGCTCACGCACACATACATACATGTGGTAACTTTATTATGTCTAAGATTTGAAAATATGGAAACAAATACCAATCAGAATGAGGACTAAGATAAAGCAATCCATCCCCCAAATCATTACCTCAACATATGCATATGTTTAATAATCAGAGTTCATTGTGTTTCCCCCCTTTTAGGTTAAAGCGGAGTGTATTTGTGTCCCCAAAAGTCATAAGCATATGGCATACTAATGACTATAGTTGGATAGGTTTTGCGGGTTTTTTTTCTAAAAATAGTAACATATCCCTTTTTCAGTATAAATCTATCCATGAAGTCTGTAAACAACTTATCAATGATCCCCACACTCAAGCAAGGGTTATGTTAGAAAAAAACAAACCCTTCATTATGTCTAAGATTTAAAAATACGGAACAAATACCAATCAGAATGAGGACTAAGATAAAGCAATCCATCCGAAAAGTAGTTAAACATACCTTAACATATGCAGATGTTTAATAATCCGAGTTCATTGTATTTACCAGTTCCCTAAGGAAAGTTTCCCATTGAATGTCCCCATTTAGGTTAAAGCGGAGTGTATTTGTGTTAGAAACGTCCCCAAAAGTCATAAGTATATGGCATTCTAATGACTATAGTTGGATATGCTTTGTATTTTTTTTAAAAAAAAAATGGTATTATGTCCCTTTTTTCAGTATAAGTCTACCTATAAAGTCAACAAACAATTTATCAATGATCACCCCACTCAAGCAAGGGTTATTGTTGTAAAATCCTTCATTATGTCTAAGATTTGGAAATATGGAACAAATACCAATCAGAAGGAGGACTAAGAGAAAGAAATCCATCCCCCAAATCATTACACATACCTTAATATATGCATATGTTTCATAATCAGAGTTCATTGTATTTACCAGTTCCCTAAGGAAAGTTTCCCATTGAATGTCCCCATTTAGGTTAAAGCGGAGTGTATTTGTGTTAGAAACGTCCCCAAAAGTCATAAGTATATGGCATTCTAATGACTATAGTTGGATATGCTTTGTATTTTTTTTTTTTTTAAAAAGTGGTATTATGTCCCTTTTTTCAGTACAAATCTACCTATAAAGTCAACAAACAATTTATCAGTGATCACCCCACTCAAGTAAGGGTTATTGTTGTAAAATCCTTCATTATGTCTAAGATTTGGAAATATGGAACAAATACCAATCAGAAGGAGGACTAAGATAAAGCAATCCATCCCCCAAATGATTACACATACTTTAACATAAGCAAATATTTAATAATCCGAGTTCATTGTGTTTACCAGTTCCCTAAGGAAAGTTTCCCATTGAATGTCCCCATTTAGGTTAAAGAGGAGTGTATTTGTGTTAGAAACGTCCCCAAAAGTCATAAGAGTCAGGTGTGCCAATAACTATAGTTGGATATGTTTTTGCAATTTTTAAATGGAGATATATTTCTGTATTTAGTATTAATCTACCTTTGAGATCAGTGACAAAACCGTTAATGGTCACTGATCGTTAATGACCATCAGTTAATGACCACTGTACTCTGGTACTATATCAATTCAATTTCATTTATGTATATCCTTTTGATTGTCCTCATTCAGTTTAACGCAGTGCATTTTTGTTAGAAATTTCCCCGGAAGTCATAAGAGTCATCTTTTTTTGGCAGTTTTCAATTGTCTCTTGTCTATTTGTTATTCATGTTAAATCTACTCGTAACATCAGTGAAAACTAAAATTAAGAAATCCATTCTAAAATCGTACAGCTTGTCTTATCACTCACAGATCTTTAATACTGTACTTATTGGTGCCCTGACGTAAAGGATATTTTGATTGGTTCTAATGTAGGTAGGTTAAAGCAGTGTGTTTATTAATAATGTAATAATAATAAAATTAAATCTTTTATGATAGGTTTGCTTCAAAGTTTGGATAGTTTCTGCAAATCAAATGAACCCTTAGTAATTGTGTACAAATTATCTGTGTTAACAATTCATAGTTGAAATTAGAAATTTCTTTTTTCGTTTAAATGGAATATAAAAACTAGGTTAACTGTCTAATGTTTGCCTATTTAACTTATGTTTATCTACTCAAGACCAACCAAGCTGAAGCAGCATCATGAGAAATGCCTGAAAGGTAAAAAAAAGAAAAAAAGATCTGCAAAATCCGGATTCCTCAAGGAATGAGATTGAGTGTCTTCTTTCACGTATGGAGGCAACAAAAAACACAATAGAATAAGAAAACAGATCAAGATGAAGACAGGGGACCAGGGACTTCTTCCCAGTGAACATATTTGGAAGCAAAGTTCTTGCCTTACAATTTGCTGGTAACAAACACTCAATAGTGCAGATGATTTTTCCCCCAAGTTTCTCTGCATTAATGATGTGCATGTATACTCCCAAAACAACACAGTAGTAATAAACGCAGTCAAAAATTTAAATTGTTCTATGGCCGAGACAATGGACATAGTTTTAATTTCTTCAAGATAAATACAGACCTTAATTATTGTTTAGATTATTGTTAGATTGGGTAGTTAACCTTACATTGTACTTTGAAGGACTTACCTTTAAGGGAAGTAATATCCCCAAAACTGACATAAAATAACTTGTGTATGTGTGTATTGCTGAAGACCCCAAAGGGAAGTAAGTGTTAGGATGCCTGGGTCGTTGACCCATGGTTTTGAGTTTAGAAATGATAAATAATATAATAGTCTTTGGTTTCTTTGTTAGAGTTCTGTCTTTTTGTTTTTGTCTCTGTGTAATCCTTAGTTGCTGTCTCCCCTGTCTGCTATATCCACTCAGTGTCTGTCTGCCCTGGTCCCATGTCTCTCTGTTGTAGTGCCTGCCTGTGAGTCTGTCTGTAAGTTCAGTCTGTGTTATGTTTCCTGTTTTACTTTGAAAGTCCGTGTCTTATGTTAATGTATCTGGTTTTGCTTCCCCTGTTTCGTTAGGCCTGATTTGCCCCAGCTGTGTTTCTCTCCTGTTACTCATTCCCTGATTGCTCCCTCTGTGTATTTAAGCCCTGTGTTTCTTTGTGTCCGTGTTGCGATCTACCCTCATCTTGCTGTGTGTTCTGTCCGTTTGCCAGTGTAAGTTTATTTTGTATTCCTTGATTTGTTACTTTTTGAGTTTAGCATTAAAGCTGTATTTGAGTTCACGTTTTGCCTCCGAGTGTCTGCACTTTGGGTCCTCCTACTACCATTCCTGCCTGCACACAGCCTACACATGACAGTAAGGTCCCCAAAACTGACATAAAGTAATTTGTGTATGTGTGTGTTGCCGAAGACCCCAAATGGAAGTAAGGTCCCCAAAAGTGGCATAAAATAGTTTGTGTATGTGTGTGTTGCTGAAGACCCCAAATGGAAGTAAGGTCCCCAAAAGTGGCATAAAATAGTTTGTGTATGTGTGTGTTGCTGAAGACCCCAAATGGAAGTAAGGTCCCCAAAAGTGGCATAAAATAGTTTGTTTATCTGTGTATCGCTGAAGACCCCAAAGGGGACATTAAACATTCCCCGTCCCCAATGGGAAGGTAAAAATACTGTCTGGACAAATGTTGCTTAAAATGAAAATCTCAAGTGATTTTTTTTTTTATTTCTGTGGTCTTGGAGGACTAAAACCCAGTTGCCGGCTTGCTTCTAAACCATACAGAAAGTGGTGTCCCCAAAGGGTGGGAGTTAAGATATGCAACCCCAAACGGGACTTAAGCGGGTATACGTGTGTGTGTCTGTGTGTGTGTGTGTCTGCCTGCACATATACTTGGCCAATAAACACGATTCTGATTGTGATTTTTGGCCTGACTGTTTGTTTTTTATTTTATTTTTTTTAAAAATCTGGTTGATTTGATTTGCTGTGATACAGCTCACACACACATACATACAGTGTGGTAAGAATGAATGAAATGAATTAACAGTGTGCAGTTTTTTATGTAATATGTGTGTTACATTTTAGATTTGGGGTAAAATATTAAGTCTTTGAAGTAAACAGGTTCAAGTCCAAGTCATGTGACTCGAGTCCACACCTCTGGTTGTCACTGCAGATCTTTGATGCTGAAACTAACAGAGCAAAAACTGCGTTCTGATCTTCGCTGAGATCAACCTCATGGCCTCATCAATGTTCTGTACAGATGTGTCTTTGTCACGGAGTCAGGGCAGATCATGTTTGAGAAACAGGGAGAGCGAGTTTCCTCTCCGCTCACCTTCAGAGGTCAGTCGTTTTTATATTATTATCTGACTGCGTGGTTAGATCTGATACTGATGGGAAACATAAAATACCTGAAATCCAAAATAAGTTCAGATGTATTTGCAGGGTAGGAGGACTTTGGTGTGATGTCTGGATTACAGCAACACGTACCAGGATGTCTGGTGGAGGACTGCCTGATGTCATTCATGTCTTTGGCGTCCGCTGGACTCCGAGCAGGTCTGGACCGCATGCTGGAGGATGGACTAACGATCCCACCAGGACAGGAGGAGGTGTCACTGCTGAACAGCTCTGCTGTGTGGGACGAGCAGCTGGACGAGGGCAACTCGAGGTTCCCTACAATCCCCAAAGTATTTTAGCACATCTGGAGATGCTCCTGGTGGACACAGGTGGGTCGAGTATCCAAAAATTGTACTCAAGTAAGAGTATCATTACTTTAAAATATTATTACTGAAGTAAAAGTAAAAAGTAGTCGTCAAAAAAGTTACTCAAGTAAGAGTAAAAAAGTACTTGGTGAAAAGGCTACTCAAGTACTGAGTAAGTAGCGAGTAACTGTTTGAAATGTCCGATTTATTTTATAAATAAATGCTATCAGACAATCAAAAATGGATAAATATACAAATTTTAGTATTTTCAAAAGGAATATATGTAAAAAGATCCACAAAATAAGGCACAACAATTCTAATTTCAAGATTTCAGTTTTTCACAACGCAAAGCTTTTTCAAGCAAAACCCACAGTAAATATATTCGCATTTACAGCAGCCTCAGAGAAAACATTAGAACGAGGCAACTTCAACATAACAGACTGCAGCTGATGCGCCAGAATGTCATACTAGGGCTGGTTCTTTTAAATACAAGGAGGGATTAAGTAAATCAGAAACAAATGACAAAGAGATGCAACGGGTATAATCAGGAAAAGTTTATTCCCAAGGCAGGCAGCAGGAATAAAAAAACAAACAAACAAACAAACAAAAACACATCTGTGCTAAAATTCCATAAGAATAGACATTCTAACAAAACTTATTCTGTATACTAAAATACCCTGAAGTATAGACAGTGGATTCACACAATGTAATATGTAAAAATGTAAAAACTACACTCACAAATAAACACTGAAATCAGAGTAAAACTAATTATAAAAGACAAATACAAATTTCCACTATGTGGATGTTCATATGTGTATGGCTCACTTTACCATAAATTGTTTCTTCAGTGAAATGGTGGTTCAGCTTCAGCTGAAAGATTAATTGCCTCTGTTTTCAGTTTTGTTCAAAAAGAATGACTTCATATAGGGAAAATATATATCACATATGCAGGACACCTTAAACTAGTTTTTAAATTAAGCAGCAAGGCAGAACAAAGTCGGGGCTGTATCAAGACATAGGGACTAAACCCCAATTCAACCAGACCCAGAACTGATCTGGAATTAAAACAGGACTACAACAGTTCAAAATCAGGACTACTTAGGAGTTAACCAAGACAGAACTAGAACCAGAACTAGATGATAGTAGCACTAAAACCATCATAGATCTGCACTACACTTATTTTTTAATTCTACCAAAGTCCACTATTTAGATTCAGAAAAGTTTATATAATTATTTAGCCTTGTTGTGCAAACAAGCCTGCATAACTTAATAAATATAGAATTTGAAAAATAACAAACCTAAAAAGAAACACTAGGTACGAGATACATGAGTACCTATGATACGGTGATACTTTTGGTAAACAACCATTTGACTAACATGTGTGTCTCACCTGCTCTTGTTCCTCTCTCTCCCTCTTTGTGCTGACATTCATCAAATATACAGTGGAAACCAGATATTTATAAACTCTTCAGATAAAAACACAAACATTTTTAATTGTAACATCAAATCAGACAGCAGTTGGCTCTCAAGGTTCTTGCTGTGAAGCTGTGACCGTTTGGCAGTGAACAGGAGTCCTGCATGACTATAAAGTCTCTCACAGGCTGCAGATGCAGGAAGAGCTGTATTGACTTTGATCGACAGCTTCTTGATCTGAGGAAAGCCATGCAATAGATCCACACCTCCAGTGAATGGACATGAAAGGTACCTCTCCAGTTCCTCTGCTTCTGGCTTTCCTGACCCCATGGATCCATCATCTTCGCCGGTTAGGCTGCTGTTTGTGCTGGCCTCATCCAGCTCTGTGTCTAGGTGATGTCTGATGAAGTGGAGACCTGTGGAAAGACGTAAGGTTTTCAAAAGAATTAGGTCTGGTCATCATAGTGCTGTATACACTGCCAAGCTGCAGATGCTTGTTTGGAGCTAGCCTCCAAAAGCTGCCCATACACTGTGCGATTTTTGGCCCATTTTGAGACGATTTTTCAGTCGCGCAACAGTTTTGGGGATCGGCCGTGTTTTGCCTTAATCGTGTGTGCATCGTGTAGTATACATGGGGTAACAAAAAGCAGCTAACACCTCACGACCAGCTCCCAATCATCAATCGTATTGTCGCATGATAATCAAACCAGTTTGAAATCCACGACTACAACAACCAAGAGTTGGATGGACATTGCTGCTCAATCACAGCTGCCTGGTCAATGTTTTTCATTAGTAATTTAGCAGAGTTGATGTGTGTCTGAGTGAGTGAAAGACAGAGAGAGGGAGAGCAAGTGACAGATTTTGTATGATAAGCTTCATGTTATGGACGCACAGTTTGAGCACTCAGGTCGCATCAGAGCATCAGGCCGTATAGTGTGAGACCCTGCATCGTGACCTATGAACTTCTAACCGCTGCGATTTAATTGTACAGTTTGAGCAGGAGCGGAATAACGTGACTGAAAAAACTCGCACAGTGTTTGCCCAGCTTAATGTGGACTGTTTAAACTAAACAAGCTGCTGTTTCACATAATAAACCCTGTCAGCCGCAGTATTGTGTTCTGTTTTAACAGTTAAAGCAGTAAAGACGAGCTGTTTGCATGTGCGTGGAACTCTAGCGTCATTAACCAGGCTAGCTGTTAGCTTATAGCTCACGCTAGCTAACCAGCGAGCAGTTAAAAAGACAGCTGAAGCTGCACAAAACACCCACAAACTTATCTCACTACAACGTAGGGCCTGAAATATGACTCGCAGCTCGAGCTCGACACAGCTGCTGTAACATAAGACTGACATCCAACCACAGCTAAAAAGATATTTAGAGAAAACTTACCGTTTCCTCAGGTTAAACGAGTTGAGTTGTTTCACGCTGGTTTGTTTTGGCTCTCACTGAAGACACCGACACTGCAGACATAGCTGTTCTTTTGTGCTGCTTTTAAGCGAAACATTCTTTGTATGTGAGGCCAAAGATGTTCGTCCTCTTCAGCTCTAGCGTAGACTCTGCCATCACATTTCTTCTTTCCACGTGTCCGCTACTTTGAAACGCTTGGGCCGCTCTGCCCGCTACGGTTTCAAACTGGTCATGTGACTGTATGGCCACGTCTCATTGGTAAAAAAAAAGTTACCGGAAACTCCACTGACGGCATGTTATCTAATGTGTTAAACTAATTATTTTTTTTAAAGTAACGAGTCGAATTTTGCAAATGTAGCGGAGTAAAAGTACCGTTTCTTCTTCATAAATGTACTCAAGTAAAAGTAAAAAGTATTGTGCAAAAAGGTACTTAAAAAGTACATTTTTTTCAAAAACTTACTCAAGTAAATGTAACGGAGTAAATGTAGCTCGTTACTACCCACCTCTGCTGGTGGATTTATACACTCTTGCTTTTTCAGTTAGCACTGATCTAAATTACTGTTAGAATCAAATGAAAACAAAGGTTGTATTTAACGTAAAGAACGCTTACACATCACTCCAACTAGGACCTGTTCTGAATGAATGAATATTCTGTGTTTGTGGCACTGACTGGAAGAGAGCTCTGCTGGAATCCCACAGCACAGCCCACAGGATGAGGAAGCCCTGGAGGGACTGCGGAGAACGGTGGACCCTCTGGAACGTTCTGAGTCACGTGGTCGTGACCTGGGCAACAGGGGTCAAACCAACAGTCACACCTAACATGGACCTAAATACTGCGTTAAATACTGCATTTCTTTGCTAAAACATTCAGATTACAGTTAGACAGACAAAGCTTAGCTTCTCTCAGCATTCGATGCTACACAGAGTTTTACCAAAACATGTGGAACTAATAACAACTACACAGAGTACTGTAACAATGCAGTGTTGATGTGACGAGTACTTTACTTGGTAATCAGCTGCCATTCTTTGGGCTCTTGGAGCTAAAGTCACTGAATCCAGCAACACTTACAGTTGATTCAAAGGAAATCTGTAAAACAGAGATGTTGTAACCTTCAGGCAGGACTGATGGGGGGGGGGCTGGACTGGATCACCGTAGTCTAAGCTTTAGTCTGGATCCACAGGGTTCACCTTACAGGATTACGGTGGAACGATGATCCTGCTGAACAGTTCTTGTTATTTTCATGAAGCAGCAACAAACATCAGCTAATGTTCACCAACATCTTTACTCCTTTAGCTTCCACATCAGAGAGAACCTCATGTGAGGACTCCACCAACATGGCTAACTGCTGCACCCATTATGGTTCTAAACTCTGTAAGTGTTCAGGTGCTCTCACAGAACCAGGGATCTCCTTACAGTTGTGGTCAAACTTTTAGTTTGAAAGGTCTGTTTTCATCAGGAAGGATGTGAACATGGATTGTCCGGTCATCCCTGGTGCATGTGCAGGACACCAGCCTGTTTCCATCTGTGATGTTTGAAGCTGTTTATGATCAAAATAAAAACCAATCTGAACGAGAATGTTTTAAATTAATATCTAAGGACGCTTCGAGGTGCTCTGCATGTAAAATACTGTATATACGGTATATATACAGTACTACAGGTATATACAGCTGAAACTATATAGTACCTGATACTTCGAGCTCCTGCAAGAAATCTTGCAAACATGTAAGATCCTCGTCTCAGTGCCCACACGTCTTTTTGACTGTGGTCGGCAGCTCATCAGAACATACTGTTCAGTCTAAGCTTTACATGCTAACAGGAAACTACAGATCAGACTGCAGCTGATTGGTTAATATTTACTTTGAAGACGTTCCCAGGAACAAGCTCCAGGATTTAGGATCACCAGGATCACACAGACCCACACTGTGTGGATTTTCCTACAGTAATGACGTCTCGTCATCGGTCTCATCAGAGGACAGCATTCCTTTGCATGTGTCGACTGCAAGCACCTGCAGAGGCATCACTTCATTACGCGGTAACACATCTGCTTTGGCTTCTTTGCAAAGTGCTGTGAGTGTGCAGGTGGAGCGGGTGTGTCTCTGAACAAAGCAGGAACAGTATCAGCTGCACAGTCATGCTGCAGTGTGAGCAGCAGGAAGGCCTACACACACAAACTAACAACAACCCTGTTGGCTTATACAGCCGTCCTCCACAAGGTCCCAGACCTTGTTCCAGAAAGGTTTCCAATGTCAGTTAAAACCCAGTAAGCAGAGTGGATTCAGTTGTGTGTGACTCAGGTTAAATGTGTCTGCTGACTACAAACGTCCCTCTGCACAGTCACCATGGTCTGTAAGAGCTCCTCACAGCTGGCACAGCTGTGTGGGAGTGTGAGCGCTGTGGCCTCACTGCCTGATGTTAAACATCTGTTTTTACCACCACTGAAGTCTGATTTGAAATTTCCTGGAAATGACCTACGAGTTTAAAATAATGCAGTTTGGCATCAAATGAGAGTGATTGTCATCTGTCCTGATTAGCATAGTTTAATTCAGACACAGAGCACTAACCTTTGCAGGGTCTCTGTCGGCCGCCTGAAGGATTTGTAGTTAACCAACAAACACACCTGTGACTGCTGACTCAGCCGCATCATCAGCCCAAAAACAGATTTACATGATTTCAAACTGCAACTATCAGTCATGAAAGCGGTCACATGGTTAGGATGAACCTCCTCAGTGAGACAGCTGTGCTGTAATCAGGTTAGCTTAAACTCTACAGCTGCATCTGTAACCACAGTTTCACAACATATTTAATGAAAAGGACGACAAAAACACAAATGTGGGCTCAGCTGATGCTGTGCTGTACGATCGTTGGAGCCACTGTGTGATTCTTCTTTAAATCCCTCCTGATTTAAGCTGAGAGGACTGACTGTGTGACAACAGTGTGACAGCACCAAACTAAACATGATATATTTAAAATAACATAAGGAAATAAACTGACAGCAAACGGGTTTTAATCTAGTTTCAACAAACTGCTCCACTGGACTCAGCTTCATTCTGCACAGTGTTTCCACAACGTACAAGCTAGGAGCTGATTGGACACCAAAACAGCCAATCAGAGTTTACGCATCCAGTCTGTGATTGGTTGGTTTTGTCGCACATTTATAACGATGCACAGAAAGAGCTCTGTGTGTGTGTGTGTGTGAGTGGATAATAGCAAACACTGAAATACATTTCTGTAAACAATGAATTTTCTTTGCTCCAAATAAAATCAATGCGTTTTTATTCTTCAAACTCTGTAAAACAAACAGTTGTAATATTTTCATATTCCAGGTATTCTTCATAAAACATGTTTGTGACATGAGGCCATTTCCATTTTTATTTATTTTTTAATTAATTTCGAGAAATTGCAGTTTTTGTGTCACTACCCACTCTTCCACATAATCAACGCATTTTTGCAATAAACTAAAGACATTTCTCCCATTTCGGTGAAGATGATATATTCATATACTTGCTCTGCATATACTGCAGAAGCTGGGTCCTCCCTCTGACAGGCGCACGTTGTTCATCCTCTTGTGGGGATTAGAGAAATTATTTCCCTGCTATTGTTCATATTACCATGGCATTAATCACATAATCTCCAAGTAGGGATAGTGCATTTAAATGTTTAAACATATTGACACCTAATTAAGCTTTTATTACAGGTCCAGCAAGAACCACTTTAAACTGTTGCGTTGAATCTATAATTTTAAAGGCTTTTGAATGTTTTTATATTCTCACACTGGAGTCTTCAGTGGGGGAGAAACTGAGTTGCAGGCTGACAGGAAACGGCGTGCTTTGCAAAAGTGAAACTGAAAGCAGAGTCTCAGTGCAAGTAATTCTGAGGAGCAGTTTCGATGATGCTATTATCTTTTATGCATTTATCTTTGATTAAGCTTGGATTAAGCTTTAAGTAGTTGTATTAGATTGAAACATTTGTTTTATATATTTTATATATCAGTCAAGATTATTACACACATACACACACACATAGTTTCAGTTGTGCTGGCCTTCTGTCTAGTGGAAAGGTTACAAGGTCTAGCTGGGGAGCTGAGAGGTGAAACAAAGGGCAGCAGAAGCTGACATATACATACACACACATATTAGGTAGACTCATTTATATAGGTAAGAGTTTAATCATGTTTTGCTATAACTGCAAAGCTGGGGTGCGTACGTGTTAGTCTGTTCCAGGAAGTACACCAGATGTCCCAGAGATAAGCGACACCGAGGATGGTGACAGGAAGCCCCTGGGTTCGAGCCGAAGACAATGTTCTTTTTTAAAACTATGTTAAAAGTTGTCAACAGAACATTTGTGGTTTTGCATTGACGTATGTTGTATGGAGTCTGCCTGGCAACAGGCAGACTGCCAACCCTATAAAGCCTTTGTCTGACTATTGTAAGACAGTTCAACACTGCACAGTGTTTGGACTCCGCACGTGTGTACATTAAAATGTCGTCTAATTGCACCAGCCCGGATCTGTGGTTATTTTGGATTCCTCCTCAATATTTGAACCTTAACACTCTGTAACACAATCACTGGGGATGAATTTCTGCCTGCAGCTGACCAGGAACAGCTCCCATATGTAGTGGAAAGCTGCCATGTGGTCTGTTTTCAGTCGGTAGGCTCTGGTCCTCTTGGCATCAAAGCAACAGGGAATATCTTCAAATCTTTGAATTGACATAGTGGCCTTGTACCAGAGGACTCCCAAACACACTGACTGGTATATCCCAGTTCTTCTCACTTCCTGCAAGAACAGTCAATCCAATGAAGGCCATGACCTCCTGTTTGGTTACATTTTTCCGCTCTTTTCTCGTCTGTGGCTACTCTTCATGCCTCCATGTTTGTGCATGTCAGCACCTGACAGTACTAAACCCAGGTGCAGGCCCTGGCCGACCACTCAGAATATTGTGGCTTGGTGTTTGAGCCTGGCTGAGAGGTAACTCTGAAACACGCCCCCTCCTTCGTTCCTCCTTTGCTCCATATCGACTTATTCAGATGGACTCATGCATTTGTTTGGCTGCCTGCTGTCTGCTCTGGAGAATGACAAACATGCTAATAATAGAAAAGAATAAATACTGTAGGATGGCTCTATAATGTAGGATGAACACTGATGGATCATCTGTGCAGGAAAGATGAGCTAAATCATCAGTGAGTCTCTGATATGAACGTTTTTTACCCATGTGATGTGGGACGTATCCTGCCTAGAACCTGTGACACACAGGTGTGTAACACTTCCTGTTTACCTCCTTTTTTACAGTTATTATTGTGTATTTTATGTTGATGATTGTTGGTGTGACAGTTTGGGTAGTAATGTCCTCACTGACTGTCCCATAGATGGGACCTGATGTCATAAGACTTCCTTTTACAGTTTTAAACTTTTTTAAATCTTTACTGTCAACTCGTCTGTTGATGATGAAGTCGCTGTAATCTGCACGGAGGGGGGTGGATCCACCTCCAGAGGGTGGAGCGAGTCATGCTGAGAGGGCGGGGCTGTTTTTTGGATGAACCTGTGGTCAGTTTGTGGGGAACAGATTAGCATTAGCAAGTAAACGAGCTGCAGTGATTATTATTACGACAGGTGAGCTTTGTTTAAAAAAACCCACGTCAGCCGACACATGTGATGGAAGAATGACTCTTCAGCATATTACTGATGAGCTGCATGACAGACAGCCACATCCTGTCTCACAGGCCTCACAGTGGTTTCACCCTTGACCCCAGTGAGGGTAATGACCCCCTCCTTCTTTCACCTCTTGGCTCAGCAGGCGGTAAAAACTGTCTGTGCCATGAAGGATTTTACATACAGAGCGTAGCATACAACAGCTTTGCAGGCCACTCAGTGTCTTTGTGAAGCTATGCTACGTCACAGTTCTACAGAGCAGTTGTAGTCTGTACTTAAGCTTAAATTCTACAACAATTCCCAGAATTCCTTTGTGTTTGTCACCAGTCTGCTGGTAGTCGGCATGCACAGGTGACTCAGAGAATCTACCTGAATTTGAAAGCGTTATTTTCAGGCTGAAAAAAAAATGGAGCGATATTTGAAACCTTTAAAAGAAAACGAACATCAAGATGAAACAAACTCACGACCTCCTGCACCAACTGAAGGAACGTCTGACAGGACAGGAAACGTGAAGAAGTACAACAGCGAGCGGGAAACAGCCTGATTTACAACGCTAAGGAGCAACTTTTATTTTGTCAGTACTGCTCAGAAACCAGACAGGCAGGGGCGGATCTAGAGAAATTTTCTTAGGGTGGCAAAGAAATCAAATGGGGTGGCAAAATCAAAGCCTTTTTTTCAAACACATATGCAGGTGGTTACATATGGTTAAAATAATTCAAATGCAGTAAGTATACACGTTTTTCATCTAAATATAGTCTATAACTTAATTATTGTCTGTAGCACACATAATTACACACTTTAGTTACATAAAACATGTGAGTTTTGATCTTATGTACAGTATAGCCTGTATAATAAATAAATATGTAGCCCAATAAGTATAAAATCCAGAAAGCTACACAACATGGGGCGGTTCATTTACAAACACAAGTCTAACTTAAGTTTCACTGTTTTTTGTTAGAAAACAATCACATTGTTACAGCTTAAATTACACAAAATGTCAGAAATCTGCACTGTCATGAACAAAAATTTAAACCTAATTTTTCATGATTTGTTGGATCAACCCAGTGAGGTCTGAAATACAACCGGACATTTTTGACTAATTTTGAATTTACGTTTGTATTTCACCCTCAAATTGTTTCATTTTAGTTTTTCCCCCTTGCCTTGTTTGGTATCATTCTTTTCAGCTCAACTGAATTTAGTTGTTTTTGTCACTGACATACTGCATTAGTATTACTGATCTGAAATCACACAAAGAACTTAAAATCCTAGTAGTATTTTTTACTGTAAAAAAACCCATAGATATGTTGAGTAAATTTTTATAACTTGAAATGCAAATATAAAATGTACATTTTGTAAACATATACAACTATTTATCTAAAAATGCCGTTTTTTTTTTCATTTTGTACAACCATTTAAAAATATTACTAAAACTAAAATCAGAGAATAATCAGCTGTAGCAATAAGATGCCCCACAAATGATGTGTGCCAGTAAAAAAAAAAGTTTGTCCACCACCAGACTAACTATACACTCCACACTAAACGTCACAAATCTCCCACATCTAAAAACTCTCTCTCTCTCGCTCGCTCTGTCTCGCTGCCGTCACCGTCACTCCCAAAACTCTCCCCTCTTCTTAAACAACCAAATGTCACGTGTTGACTTTTTTAAAATTGGAAACATGTGGCCTTATTTCTTTCTTTACTGTTTTCACGCTGTCCTTAGAAAACGCTTAAAACACACACACACAAACGTGACGACAGTATTTAGAAAAAAGCGTGGCTTATATATATTATCATAACTCTGGATTTACTGCCTGTAATTAAAATTTAAAAACTTTGAAGTCCAAATTTTCAATGTGGGCTGAAATAGAGACTCAGCGTGGCTGCAGCTTGTTGCTATGTCAGCTTAAAATAGTCATGTGATTTGGAGGTGCAGCGTGTCCGTGGACCACAGAGGGTTAATAACACTCACCTTCCTTCCATTTCCAGAGTGTAACATCCAACCACCTGTGTAAAATCCGAAATTCCCATGGTGTTGTTCAAAATGTGCTCTGGCAAAATCATAAGCATCGCTCGCTACTGAAAACAAGAAAAAAGCCGGTCCTGCTATGGGCTGAACCATTTGTTAATGGTGGAGGGGGGGACATTATGCAATATATTCAGTTTTAGCATTTATATTCACTGTTGACTGTAACTACGCTCAAACTGTTAATGCTATCTTATTTTAATAAACAACACTGTCATATGCAAAACTGGGGTGGCACTTGGGGTGGCAAGGGATCATTTTAGGGTGGCACTTGCCACCCCATGCCACCCTTCTAGATCCGCCCCTGCAGACAGGCCCTACAGGGAGTGCAGAATTATTAGGCAAATGAGTATTTTGTCCACATCATCCTCTTCATGCATGTTGTCTTACTCCAAGCTGTATAGGCTCGAAAGCCTACTACCATTTAAGCATATTAGGTGATGTGCATCTCTGTAATGAGAAGGGGTGTGGTCTAATGACATCAACACCCTATATCAGGTGTGCATAATTATTAGGCAACTTCCTTTCCTTTGGCAAAATGGGTCAAAAGAAGGACTTGACAGGCTCAGAAAAGTCAAAAATAGTGAGATATCTTGCAGGGGGATGCAGCAGTCTTAAAATTGCAAAGCTTCTGAAGCGTGATCATCGAACAATCAAGCGTTTCATTCAAAATAGTCAACAGGGTCGCAAGAAGCGTGTGGAAAAACCAAGGCGCAAAATAACTGCCCATGAACTGAGAAAAGTCAAGCGTGCAGCTGCCAAGATGCCACTTGCCACCAGTTTGGCCATATTTCAGAGCTGCAACATCACTGGAGTGCCCAAAAGCACAAGGTGTGCAATACTCAGAGACATGGCCAAGGTAAGAAAGGCTGAAAGACGACCACCACTGAACAAGACACACAAGCTGAAACGTCAAGACTGGGCCAAGAAATATCTCAAGACTGATTTTTCTAAGGTTTTATGGACTGATGAAATGAGAGTGAGTCTTGATGGGCCAGATGGATGGGCCCGTGGCTGGATTGGTAAAGGGCAGAGAGCTCCAGTCCCACTCAGGCGCCAGCAAGGTGGAGGTGGAGTACTGGTTTGGGCTGGTATCATCAAAGATGAGCTTGTGGGGCCTTTTCGGGTTGAGGATGGAGTCAAGCTCAACTCCCAGTCCTACTGCCAGTTTCTGGAAGACACCTTCTTCAAGCAGTGGTACAGGAAGAAGTCTGCATCCTTCAAGAAAAACATGATTTTCATGCAGGACAATGCTCCATCACACGCCGTCCAAGTACTCCACAGCGTGGCTGGCAAGAAAGGGTATAAAAGAAGAAAAACTAATGACATGGCCTCCTTGTTCACCTGATCTGAACCCCATTTAGAACCTGTGGTCCATCATCAAATGTGAGATTTACAAGGAGGAAAACAGTACACCTCTCTGAACAGTGTCTGGGAGGCTGTGGTTGCTGCTGCATGCAATGTTGATGGTGAACAGATCAAAACACTGACAGAATCCATGGATGGCAGGCTTTTGAGCGTCCTTGCAAAAGAAAGGTGGCTATATTGGTCGCTGATTTGTTTTGTTTTTGAATGTCAGAAATGTATATTTGTGAATGTGGAGATGTTATATTGGTTTCACTGGTAAAATAAATAATTGAAATGGGTATATATTTGTTTTTGTTAAGTTGCCTAATAATTATGCACAGTAATAGTCACCTGCACACACAGATATCCCCTAAAATAGCTAAAACTAAAAACAACTAAAAACTACTTCCAAAAACATTCAGCTTTGATATTAATGAGTTTTTTGGGTTCATTGAGAACATGGTTGTTGTTCAATAATAAAATTATTCCTCAAAAATACAACTTGCCTAATAATTCTGCACTCCCTGTATGTCGTGGAACATAATGCTGAAATGCTGTAAGAGCAGGCTGAGGATCCACATCTGATATCAGAGTAACACACCGCTTGGTTATGTGCACTCATCATCAGTCAGTGTGCTTTCTGATTGGTTGCTGACCTAGGGTTACCTGTTTACTCTCACCTGCTTCTGTTTGCTCAATCTGTGAGGTCACGAACCAACAAAAGACACAAACTGATCAGTTCATAGCAACAGCCATCAGTCTGTCATCCATCCAACAATCATCCATCCATCCTTCATCCATCCATCCATCAATCATCCATCCATCCTTCATCCAACAATCCATCCATCCATCATTGATCCAACAATCATCCATCCATCCTTCATTCAACAATCATCCATCCATCAATCAATCATCCATCCATCCTTCATCCAACAATCATCCATCCAACCATCCATCCTTCATCCAACAATCATCCATCCATCCATCCATCCAACAATCATCCATCCATCCTTCATCCATCCAGCCCAGTTTACAGTAATAAAGTAGATCAGCTGTTTCCCAGCAGCTGTTGGATCAGCAGGTTTGATTCCTCCTTGAGTTCAGCGCTCTGGCCTTTTTTCCTCGGCTGTGACGTCTAGACTGTATTTTAGATCATGTGTGTGTAGAGTCGCGACGACGTCACTCTTAGAAACAGATGGCAGTGGATTCCTTTGTTTTAGGTTTGAGCTGTTAGCTTCCAGAGTGCGTTACTACTAGGGATGGGTATCGTTTAGGTTTTATCCGATACCGGTGCCAAACCGGTACTTTTGAAACGGTGCCGGTGCTTAAACGGTGCTCGAACCGGTGCTTAAAGAATGGAGAACACAAAATTGGTCCAAAAACCTCTCATGTTCAGCTGTTTTTTTTGTAAAAAGATAACAATGTTAGCCTTTTCTGCAGCTATAGGGCATATATGGTCTCACTCTTGGCTGGAAGCAGTGCTTAATCAATGTAAAAAACACAAACTTTGTCCAAAAACCTCTCATGTTTAACTGTTTTCCACTTTTTCTTTGGTCATTTTAGCCTTTTTGGCCAGGGTGAAGGGAGTATCTGCCATCAAACAAGAAGACAGCCGCATGTAGCTACGACGGTGTTTGCTAGTTCACCTTACATGCATTAATGTAATAACGTGGTTAGCGTACTCAACGTTAATTACACACGAACAACATGAAGCTACTCACGCAGAGGAGAACGGCTGCTGCTGCCATCATCATCCTCATCATTTCTGCTACGCTGACAGGGCTAGGGGCCAGGACTCTCCTCTTCGGGTTTTTGGGGGATGTTGCTAACTCCGGGTCCGATAACAGGCACCACACCCGCAGTAGATGTGCACGGTGTGAGGTCTCGCAGCAAACTATCAAACACGGCGCATTTCTCGGCTTTAAAAAAACCCGCTATGCGTCACCAGGTGTTTCATCAGATCTGAGGTGTTACCTCCTTTGACAGTATCACAGTATCAGCTTAAAGCACTTGTTGCAGGCTGCTGAGTTTGCATCTTTTGCTGTGAAGTACAGCACGACTTCGCCTTGGGCATTTTTAATCTGTAGCTCTGCTCTAAAAGAACGTACATACCTGGCCCCGCCTACTATCCTCGGAAACGTAAAATGATTGGCTAGAATTGGCTCAGGAAAAAAAAAAGCACTGAAATAAAGCACCGAAATGTGCGCTGCTTTTCAGTCTGGTTACTAACGTTTATGTCAGAACTGGTGCCGGTACCCATCCCTAGTTACTACTACACTTAATAAGGCGTGACACAGTCTTTGTCACCTGGCTGGATAGAGAGGATCCTGGATCAGGCCCACTGTGTGTGTTTAAGCCGCTGAGTTTTCGGGGCGCGCTCTGATGAAGCCTGCACTTCATTTGCATGATGAAGAAGGCTGGAGTTCACAGGGACGTAGACCAGGCACACCTGTACCCCACCTGAGTCTGAATCTAATTACGTGGCTGAGGGTGAAGCTCTGCAGGAAGCAGCAGAGAAGGAAAGAAGACTCGAGCACAGCGAAACATCAGGACGCTTTATTCATCGTCTGAACAGCAGCACAGACGCTCTGACAGAAGCTCTCTGACACGTGACGTCAGCGAACGCATCACAGCTGGGACAACCTGCTCTGTTAAATAACTACATTTCCCAGAGTCCCTGGGTATAAAGCATTTATATGCAAGGTTCATCTGTCTGGTGGTCCACACTGCGTGTTAGCGCCACCTGCAGCCCGCCCCCCTCACCACAGAAACTATGAATACATTAACAATAAAATTCATCTTTGTTCAGATTTACACAAAATAATAAAACAGACGCACTCGTACAATCACCTCAGGTACACAGGTGAGCTCTTTCACTCACCTGTGGCACAACCAGTCATCGATAAAACTCTCCACCAATCAGAGACCATGGTCAGGATTCAAAGGCAGCGCGACAGCGTGATGGGCCCGCCCCTTCGTGACATAACAGAGGGCAGGTTTTGTTTACAGAATAAACGAGTATTGTTTTTTTACTACCTGTTGGCAATCAGTGAGCCAATCGGATCGCTCGGGATCTGTCGTGCCTGCAGCAGGTGCAGCGCTGCTGTCGCTCATGTTGCCATGGTGATGATGTGATTGTCGATGAAACACGTGACAGTTTGTCAACATTAAAGTTTGAGGATCAAATAAAGAGACCAGCAGAGATCCCTGATTGGATCTAGCATACATGAATCACCCACAGGCCCCGCCCACCCCCAGAAGACTTGTCCAATCATATGCCTGCACTGTGCATCCCGCCCCTTCTTCTTCTTCTTCTATGGTGGTCAGCTCGAGAGGAGCGCGGCAAGCCGTGATGAAAGTCCAGAGAAGCCGGGCGATGATGTCACACCGCCTCCCCATCCCCGCCTCCTTCTGGCATCCCCTCCTCCTCTCTCACTCCTTCATCTGGCTGTTCCTCCACCTCACCTTTCTCTTCACCTCCCCCCTCGTTACCATCGCCCTCGTCCTCTTCCTCACGCCCTCCCACCCCTCTGTCCTCCTCCTCAGCCTCCATCTCTGTTTCTCCTCCCTCTCTCTCATCTGTTGCCCCTCCCCCTCTGTCTCCCTCCATCTCCTCATCATTGTTTCTCTCTGCCTTCTCTTTGGTCTCCTCCTCAGCCTCCACCTCTGTTGTTCCTCCATCTTCCTCTCCTTCTGTCACCTCCTCCCTCTCCTCTTTCTCTCCTTCTGTTTCCTCATCTTTATCCTCTCCCCCCTCCTCTCTCTCCTCATTTTCCTTCTCCTCCTCTCTCTCTCTCTCTGTCTCTGCAGCATCAGTCTCTCCTCCTATTTCGGGGTCCCTGGCCTCCTTCTCCTCCTGCTGATTTGACTCGGGTTTACTTTCTGTCTCTGGATTTGTTCCAGGCGCCGATCCCAGGTCCTGGTTCTGGTCTTGGTTTCGGCCCTGCTCCGGTCCCGCTGAGTCCAGAGCTGTCGGCTGAGGGGGGAGAGACTCCTTCCTCCCCAGACCTGCAGACAGAAACAGACGGGTGAGGTGAGGCGAGCTGAGCCGGGTCTGAGGCTCCGCTCGATGTTTTCTCCTCTTCCTCCAAACCATCATCGTGTCTTTAGGTGGTGTTTGTATCACATCTGTCTAATAGACTCCAGTTTGTTCATGTAAATGTATCTTATTGATATCTTATTCCAGTGTTTTTCTCTAATTTTTCTATGCAACTCTGCACTGTCCACTGCTAACCGAACACATTTCCCACGCTGGGACTAATGAAGGTTATCTTATCTTAAATGCAGGGTTTGTACACCTTTTTCAGGTTCAAATTCAAGCATTTTTTAAGCACATTCAAGGTCCCTTTTAAAGCTTTTCCAGCACCCCCCCGCCCCCCCCGCCAAAAAAAAAGAAAAAAAAGAATGCATGTTTCAATTCGCATCACCTCAGTAAGACCATGTGAAAAGGCGCTTTAGCTCCCCTTTTGTTAAGACATAGAAAAACGCACCACAGTTGCCTTATATACATAGTGTATAAACTCAAAATGCACATTTGTGAACAAATCAAATTGTTAGAGATATTCTTCTCCTGTTGAAAACCCCCCAAAAAGAAAGAAAGAAGTCTTCTCATCAGATATTGATGCTTCTTCCCTGTGTGACAAAAAATAGGAGACAGATGTTTGTTTGTTGTTTGTTTGTTTTTTAAGTTAATTCCCAATAAAACTGTTTTATTGCTAACTACATTGCTGTCTGTATTATTGCTGAAGTCCTAAATGATCACCTTTAAAGTGTTTGTGCTAATAACATCAAGTCAGACAGGCATGGAGAACGGCACTGACTGTTTAAGTAGTTGAATAAACACATTTTGAATGAAAGCCGGGGAACTTTGGTAGCACAGAAACAAGTGGCTATTCTTTGTGACCACATGGATCACTCATATTACCATTATTTCACCCAAAGGCACCAAGTTAATACTCAAAAAAGCTGCAGCAAAACACACAAATATAAACAGTACTTGGTGACAACTTTGCTTTCAGCCTCTAACCCTCTGGGCTCCAGGGTATAACTGGCTGTTTCTGACTACTTTTCATTTGGCCTCTATATTTCACCTTTAAAAACTGTTTATCTTGCCAATCGGTTATTTACTCATTTTGACTTAATGTATCAGC